>NC_053495.1:6686220-6691220 GCF_905171775.1 Rana temporaria | reverse complement strand
GTTCAGGCTTTTACTGTTGTAGGGTGACAACGCTCTGTCCCTGTCTCCCAATTGCTGTTCTGCGTTGTCACCCTGTCACATGGGCATCATGAGGAGACTAAAAATGGCTGTTTTATACATACATTACTGATTTTTTATTTTTTTTATTTCCAGGTCAGAATGGGATTTGATGGTCTTGGTGGACGAACCAAATTTATTCAGACTGTATCCTTCTACCCCCATAATGTGTTTATCCAGCAGTGTGCGGGTTAACTGAGGGTGAGGTGTTGGGCTGAATATACACTCGCCGGACACTTTATTAGGTACACCTGTTCAATTGCTTGCTAATCAGCCAATGACATCGCCGGAGCCTGCGAACCCAGAAGAAGCTCCGGGGAAATTGTCATTGGTGTGTGGGTGCCGCTGCAACAGCTTCTTTCTAAGGTATTTTATAATGAGCTAGTATGCGAACTAGCTCATTGTGCCTCTTTGTCTTGCAGGTTTGTTGTTTTGTGTGTGTGTGTTTTTTTTTTTTTTTATTATTATTATTATTATTATTATATATTTTTTTTATTTTTTTTTTATTTTAATAAAAATCTTTTGAAAGGGGGGGGGGGAGAGGGTGCCCCAGCTTAGTGGGATAATGCGCTAGGCTGGTGCGCCCTATTTTGTTTGTTTTATCGCTAGGTAGACACCTGTATTGTATTGTATTGTATGTGATTTCCTTAACGTGTCCTCCAGAGCCCCTTGACTGAAATCCGGCCCCTCCCGGCCAAGCTTAAGAGGAAAAAGGTCAGCCGGCCAGTGGCGTCCTCCACCAGCACTTCCCATCAGCCGCGGTTGGAGGACTTCCTGAAGTGAGACGCCTTTTCCTTCTCCCCCCTATGGACTGTATTGACAGCCATCTAATATAATTCCTTTGTATCGAGGTGAAATGTCGGTCCTCTGGACTCTAGACGAGAGGTTATTTAGGAGGTTACTAGTCTTGCGTTGTGACCTGATGACGAGGGAGTCATCCTTGGCTCTGTAGAAGATGTCCTTCCGTATCGTACTGCCTGGAAATCTACGATGTAAATGTTCCCTTTTTCCTGCAGTGTGTCCGGATTGTGATTGGACGGAGATATGTCCTGCCTCAATAGAAAGCCTGCCATGTGTGCTGATTGGATCCAAAGCAGCAAGGACGCGCCCCTATCCCTGGAAAATTTCCAGTCTATTTTTTTTAATTATTATTTTTTTAATTCTAAATTATAACTTTACAATGGCTACTTGGTGTACATAAAGACAAACCCCTTCTGTTTGGGTGGCGTGGGGAAGGGTTAGGCCCCCCTATCACTTTTATATTGCTGTCTGTCCCCAATGGGGGAGAGAGTTCTCTATTTGTTTTGCTGACCTTTGTCTCCGAGACAGAAAGTGATGGGACATTCTTTAGAAGGTGTCACCAGAGCAAGAGGTGAGGGGAAATCTTCCAATAGGGACAACTAAGAGGAGATTCCCCTTCCCTTTTTTTGGAGGCATTTCTGCTATAAATATCCTGATCTCATACTGTAACTTGGGGGGGGGGGGGGGGGGGACAAAGTAGCTTTTGACTATACATTCACTTTCAAGTGTAGCTAAAGCCAATAACTTTTGTCATTTTGGATGGAGTGGAGCATGGGGTCTCCAAACTTTCTAAGCCAAGGGCCAGTTTACCGTCCTTTAGACTTTAAGAGGGCAGGACTGTAGCCGTCGGGAGTACAAAATGTCCCAGTGTCAGTGGGGAGTACACAATCCCCTGTCATTGGGAGGAATTGTGCCCCATCATTGGAGTCATTGGGAGGAATCGTGCCCCATCATTGGAGTCATTGGGAGGAATCGTGCCCCATCTTTGGGAGGAATTGTGCCCCATTTGTCATTGGTAGGAACTGTGCCTCATTGTCGGAGTCGTTGGAAGGAATTGTGGCCCATTGTTGGTGTCATTGGAAGGAATTGTGCCCCATGAATGGTGGCACTGGCAAGAACCATCCCCGTTGTTGGTATCATTGGAAGGAATTGTTCCCTTCATTGGCGTTGGTGAATAAAATATTGCCCCAAGGGCCGGATAAAAGCAAGCCAAGGGCCACATCTGGCCCCCGGGCCGCAGTTTGGAGACCACTGGAGTAGATCAAGGGTGGGGCTTTCTGTATACACAAGAACTTTTCAAGAAAAATGCTGATATCGATGTTCAGCCGTTCTTTGTGATCCAGCAAGCCAGATGATCCAACCATTCTCTACTCCAGGGGTAGGCACTCCAGCTGTTGCAGAACTACAAGTCCCATCATGCCTCTGGGAGTAATCGTAACTGCCAACCTTGCAGTGCCTCGTGGAAAATGTAGTTCCACAACAGCTGGAGCGCCACAGGTTGCCTACCCCTGCTCTACTCCATGGGTGCTCAACCGATGGTCCTCCAGCTGTTGCAGAACTACAAGTCTCATCATGCCTCTGCCTTTGGGTGTCATGCTTGTTTAACTGACAGCCTTGCAATGCCTCATGAGACCTGTAGTCTTGCAACAGCTGGAGGGCCACAGGTTGAGCACCCATGGAGTAGAGCAAGGGTAGGCAACCTGTGGCGCTCCAGCTGTTGTGGAACTACATTTCCCATGAGGCACTGCAAGGCTGGCAGTTACAATTACTCCCAGAGGCATTATGGGGTTGGCAGTTACAATTGTTTCCAGAGGCATGATGGGACTTGTAGTTCTGCAACAGCTGGAGTGCCACAGGCTAGCTACCCCTGGAGTAGAGAATGGTTGGATCATCTGGCTTGCTGGATCGCAAAGAACGGCTGACCACTAATATCGGCATTTTTCTTGAAAAGTTCTTGTGGTTGCGCATACAGAAAGCCCCACCTTGATGCGTTTTCAGGAGATGGGCTTAGTTATGGGAATTCTATACGAATAGCAATAGAGGGGGCGCTAAACTAACTACAAATACATATACATGTGATATTACATAATTAAATTAAATATGTGCCAACATTGCAGTGGCCAATCACCACCCAGTCTGGTGAATAATTAGCAGTAATTCATCAAAACATTCCCATGCATATGGGAATTGTATGCCCACCAATAGGGTGAAATGCTCTACAGTGGGGGTTTCGGGCTGGGGCTTCCAATGTGCATAGGTGGAACAATAAAGCTTTATGAAAATGTTGACCTCCATGTGTGGGGCTTGTGTTTTTTTTATTTTTTTATTTATTTTTTTGTGATTCAGCCTTGTAATGGGACCATGGACAAGCGCCTCCACCCTGCCTGCATGTGCACTGGTGGCACGCTATGGAAGCGGCAACATCTTTTGCTTGCGTCCTCAATGGAGATCGTTTTTCAGAGCTGCGAGGAAAATCCCTTCTTCGTTGTCCCCAATGGAACGTGTCTTTATCACTTCCTATTCTGGTGACAACTGTAACAGTTTGGATTTCCCCATCACTTTCTGTCTCGGTGACCATGGTAACCAGGATACATAGGGTGAATCTCCACAGCAGGGGCACAGACGGCAATCTAAAACTAACCCCTCATCGCTCCACCCCCCAACTAAAATGGCTGTAGATGCACTTTACATTTTTATTTTATATTCAGGGAAGAATCTGTGAGTTTTGTTGTGAATGAATGGAATATTCTGTGCATGTTTTCTGTGCAAATAAATGTACATATAAGTGTGACGCTTGCAGACGTACTCCTTTTTTACTTATTCCTTTTTATCATTTATAGGACAAAGTTTGGGAGGCCCACTTGCTGTGTGTATTGAGAACTCCATGATGGGGTGGGGTGAGGGGGTAGAGCTGAACGATTAATCGCAAAAAGATCGCAAACTCGATTCACCCAACCCCCTGCGATCTCCAGGCTGGATGACCCACTATTTTCGGGTGCTGCCATAGGAAGGTCCCCGGCTTCGGCCTATGTCCGGAGTGGCGGCCATCTTGGTACACCCGGCAGCAGCTGTCTCATCAGGAAGTGCCGTTTCGTCACCGCCATCTTGCTCCACCCCACACTCCTGCACAGTAATGTTAGTGAGGGGCAAGCGGACATCTTGTTGCACCCAACAGAGTTGTAAATTTCACAGTTATTTTCAACACAAAACGGCGCTTATGTGCTTAAATACATTGGGCCAGATTCACAAAAGAGATACGCCGGCGTATCTCTGAGATATGATTGTCGTATCTATGCGCCTGATTCATAGAATCAGTTGCGCATAGATGGCCCTAAGATCCGACAGGTGTAACTGTGTTACACCGTTGGATCTTAGGCTGCAATTCTAGGCCGGCCGCTAGGTGGCGATTCCATTGCGGTCGGCGTAGAATATGCAAATGACTAGTTACGCCGATTCACGAACGTCCGCTTTGCCCGTCGATCTAAATTTACGCCGTTTCCGTAGAGATGCGTCGCGTAAAACTAAGCATGCCCTCTAGGTGGTCTAACCAATGTTAAGTATGGCCGTCGTTCCCGCGTCAAATTTTAAAATTTCACGTCGTTTGCGTAAGTCGTCCGTGAATGGCGCTGGACGCCATTTACGTTAACGGCGAAACCAATGACGTCCTTTGCGACGTCATTTAGCGCAATGCACGTCGGGAAATTTTAGGGACGGAGCAGGCGCAGAGTACGTTCGGCGCGGGAACGCGCCTAATTTAAATGGTCCCCGCCCCATTTGAATTAGGCGGGCTTGCGCCGGGCGGATTTACGCTACGCCGCCGCAAGTTTACAGGTAAGTGCTTTGTGAATCAAGCACTTACGCTGTAAACTTGCGGCGGTGTAACGTAAATGGGATACATTGCGCCGCCGCAGAGTAACGCAATTCTCTGTGAATCTGGCCCAAAATATGTAAATCTGACAGACTGTTTACATGTTAAATTTTTAAAAGCAGCAGCAAACCTTACATGCTTGCTAATGTGACGGAACACCTCTGATTTTCACATTTAGTTAAATGTGAAAATCAGAGGTGGTGTTTAACATTAGCAAGCACGTAAATTCAGCGGGTTTGCTGCGGCTTTTAAAATTTAACATGTAAACAGTCCG
>NC_053495.1:6625205-6686020 GCF_905171775.1 Rana temporaria | reverse complement strand
TCAGATTTACATATAATGTATTTAACCACTTAAGCTCTGTTTTGTGTTTTAAATAACTTTAAATAACATTTTGAGAATCGTGATCTTCACTTTATACAAAAGAATCGCGATTCTCATTCTTTCTCCAGAATCGTGCAGCTCTGGGAATTCAGGTGGGGAAAGTTCACTTCCCGAGTGCATGAGAGGAGACTAGGTGGTTTAGAGCCCCACATTCCCATCATCATTTCTGGGAGGAATGACGCTTTTTTTTAGGCCGAGTATACACCTATGGGGCCACGCCTGGGGGGCGGCGTGTCCCTGTTTACTGGTTCAGGTGTGAATCCGGTCCGACTTTTGGCCTGAATTTGCACCTGAATCGGACCAGAAGATGCACAGGACCTTTTTTTTTTTTTTTTTTTTTTTTTTTTTTTTTAAAGCTACCCCAAGGCCTGTGTGTGAACCGGTACTACCATTGAGAGCTGGTCACACTCGCTTGTCATGCGAATTGGATACGAGGAAACCCTGCATCCAATTTGCATATGTGTGTGAACTCGGTCAATGTTTCTAAATGCAAAATAATGCAGTCCTGATTTCTTGAGGCCCTAAAATGCCCCCTTTTTTGGAAAGGTATTCAGTAAGAGGCATGGTGAAGTTTTTTTACTTTTTTCATCACACTTTTTTGGAAAATTAATTAATTAAATAACTTTTTTTTCCCCATATGCTGTCACCAGCGCAGTACAGCAGCATATGACTAGTGTAACAAAGTAAAAACGTTTTTTTTTGTATTTTTTTTTTTTTTTTTTAACAGTTACCATGCCAGTGCAGTGTTACCATGGTGACACTGTACAATTCTGGAAAGGTCATAAGGATTTTTTTTTTTTTTTTTTTTTTTTTAACACTGCTTATAACAGTTATGATCACCGTTTTAAGCAATCATTTTTAAGAATTGCATTCATTCATTGCCAATGTGTACTATTGTGATAGCTCTGATTGGACACAGCTATCGCATTGTACAGATTTGCTGTGATTGGCTCTCTCTGTACCATGACCAATAAAATAAATCATCACAATAGTAATACAATGAATGGCTATGAATTAAAGTAATTGTCTGCAACTGATGTGATCGCTGTGATTGGTCACTGTGATCACATGGTACTGGAGCCAGCCCGGGACAACGATCTTCCAGACACAGGGGTGACAGATTGCACCGCAGTGCGGCCCTTGGGACGTGTCAAGTGCGTAACTGAGAGGCGGTCATATGACTTTCACCCAGGATAACAATACTCTCTCCTGGGCAGCGCAGGAGATGGCTAACTCTTGTGCAATGGCCCCAAAAAACAATATTGGGTGGGATATTTGTAGTTAAAAGAATGGCAATAGTCTAATTTAATGAATGCATTTAATTAGGCTCCCAACATGAGTACACAGAATGTGTGCAGGACTTTCAGGAAAGTTACAGTAACACTTCTTGATTCAATACAAATATAAAATATACATAATAATAAATTGCACTAGAGCCAGTTGTGGAAGCAGAAGTTGACCAGGTAATCGCAACACATAGTACGGTTGGAGGATGCGCGGCCTCCACTACTGCAAAAAGGGAGGAGTAATCCAGTTGAGATGATACTAAAAGGTACCAGCAGGTCCAATTGTAAGGATTGGAGATGAGTAGCACTGGAGAACTCCATCCAAGTGCTCCAGGTTGCAGTACAATTGGAGTAGGGATCGAGCAGGTAGTTCTGTTCTTCCATCCTCGTGATGAGGTTAAATTTACTGACCGAGTGCTTAACATGCAGAATAGTTATTGATCGTCAATGTCTGGGAATCGGCACCCTACCTACACACAGGAACAATCCTACCGTGTTCCCCCCCCCCCCCCAAAAAAAATAAGCCCTACCCAGAAAATAAGACCTAGCGCGATTATTGAGGAGGGCAGCAATATAAGCCCTACCCCAAAAATAAGCCCTAGTAAAGTATATAAGGGGTTGTAAAAGGTATTTTTTTCCTAAATAGCTTCCTTTACCTTAATGCAGTCCTCCTTCACTTACCTCATCCTTCCATTTTGCTTTTAAATGTCCTTATTTCTTCTGAGAAATCCTCACTTCCTGTTCTTCTGTCTGTAACTCCACACAGTAATACGAGGCTTTCTCTCTGGTGTGGAGTGTCGTGCTCGCCCCCCTCCCTTGGACTACAGGAAAGTCAGGATGCTCTCTACGCTGCAGATGGAGAAAGGAGCTGTGTGTTAGTGGGTGTCCTGATTCTCCTGTATTCCAGGGGAGGGGGCGAGCACGACACTCCACACCAGGGAGAAAGCCTCGCATTACTGTGTGGAGTTACAGACAGAAGAACAGGAAGTGAGGATTTCTCAGAAGAAATAAGGACATTTGCAAGCAAAATGGAAGGATGAGGTAAGTGAAGGAGGACTGCACTAAGGTAAAGGAAGCTGTTTAGCATTTTTTTTTTTATACCTTTTTAACCCCTTTAATAAAAATGATCTGCTTTTGTAATATGTCTACACTGGCATAAGGTGCAGTGTGTGTTGTCCTCCCCCCCCCCCCCCCCCAACGATTATGCAAAATACCCCATCCACAGGTGCCACTGACTAGCCTGAGGTGGTCTCTTCTCTTCCCAGGTGACGTCTGCGGCCCTTCCCTCTGCAGTGCTTAGAGCGGGCTGACGTCAGCGGGAATCTCAGAGCGGAGAAGAGCAGCTCAGGCAGGTTACATGATTGCCGAGGGCTGCTGTAAAAACAGCCGCAAAGGGAGACAAACTGCACCCCACACCAGCACAATCCTCCCACAAAATGGACTACATAATATTCTAAAAGTACTTTAACCAAGATGATTTTTGGGGGAATAAAATGATGTAAAAATACTGATACTAATAAGACATCCCCCAAAAATAAGCCCCGGGGCAGTGATGGCAAACCTTGGCACACCAGATGTTTTGGAACTACATTTCCCATGATGCTCATGCCCTCTGCAGGGCAGTTGAGTATCATGGGAAATGTAGTTCCAAAACCTCTGGGGTGCCGAGGTTCGCCATCGCGGCCCTAGGGTCTCTTTTTGTAGCCAAAATTCATATAAGACCCGGTCTTATTTTTGGGGAAACAAGGTAGGAGGCCTTCCCTGCTATAAAGGGGTTCTGAAATTATAGAGAGCAGGGCTCTGCCCAGGATTTTTTTAAATTTATGCTGCTGCCATTGTGCTAAATTACCGTTTTTCTTCACATTTTTTTTTTTTTGTACTGAAAACTCCCGCCCATCCTGCGATGCTGTGCAATATGATTGTCCTAGTAGCCAGTGACGTCATTGGCATGGCATCTCTCGGCTACCCGCCCGCTGTTTGTATTAAAGATCCTTCTGCCTGTCTAGCAGCGGGCGGGAGTCAGGACATAAAGGAGAGCTGAAGTCGGCTCTAGTACTGACTGAGGCAAGTGATGTACAGCTAATGGGGAAACTCTGATGGGACACACTGATGGGGGCACTGCTGATAGGGAGACTATTGATTGGGACACTCTTATGGGGAGACCTCTGATGGGGACACTGATGGGAAGACTACTGATGGGGACACACTCTGATGGGACACTGCTGATGGGGAGACTACTGATTGGGACACTGATGGGAAGACTACTGATGGGGACACACTCTGATGGGACACTAATGGCACTGCTGATAGGGAGACTATTGATTGGGACACTAATGGGGACACTGCTGATGGGACGACTACTACTGATTGGGACACTCTCTTATGGGGAGACTACTGATTGGGACACTGATGGGAAGACTACTGATGGGGACACTGAGGGGAAGACTTCTGATAGGGACACACTCTGATGGGACACTGCTGATGGGGAGACTACTGATTGGGACACTGATGGGAAGACTACTGATGGGGACACTGCTGATGGGGACACTGCTGATGGGGAGATTGTGGGAGAAGTTTGCAAAGGCTCTGATGCATTTCCCACCCTCGGCTTATACTCGAGTCAATACGTTTTCCACGTTTTTTTTGTGCTAAAAGTTGGGTGCCTCGTCTTATATATCGGGTCGGCCGATACATCTCTTCTTATCAGGGAAGAGAGTTTCCAAAGTTGCTTTTGAAAAGTATTGTTGAATTGCTGAGCCGTTCTATATATAATGCTTTGCTCACTTTCTGCTCAATCGTTGAATCCTTGCACACTTCATCTCGGTTGAGAGTCAGAAATTCAGTGCTGCGCAAAATGCCAAACCACCATGCTGCTGAAACGCTCAACTTTCGTTAATTGGAGTGATACTCCTACACCTGGTTTCACCTTCCTTGAAAGTGGAGATGTTGTCCAGAGCAACTGAGAAAATATGTCCCTTGAAACAAAAATAACCGCACAACAGTTCACATAACACATCTTTTTCTTGGAGTTTCTTATACAAAGCTGAAAATAAGCTCTACTGGGCTAACTGTTTTTGAAGGCGGAGGTCATAGGAATGCTGACTGTCTAGTCTTAGGAGCATCCGAAGGCGGTGCCAGAAGTAGCCGTGTGCTTTGGGGTTCCTTGGCCAGACCAAGAATGTTGTTGGACAAATCCTTTTCCTGGTCAGTAAATAACGAGACATTTTCATCCGGTGATCGAGAATCACCAGAACCACCACATCCTTCTTCTCATCCAGTAGTCTTTGGTGGGACATTAAGAAGGCATGACAGAGGACACCAGTACTAAATCCTTCACAATCAAGAATGAAGATCGTTCTCTTGCTTTTATATATGGCATCATAAAGGTTCTCAATGCTCGATTTTCCAGCTAGCCAATCTCTTTCCTCCAGGCATAAGTTAAACCTCCCCATTTCATGACCCTCCAACTGCACCAAAAGCTCATGGTAGACCCAGTCAGTTATGGCCTCATCCTTTGTATTAAACACTACGAAGGCATCATACTCCTCCGTTGACTGTCCTGGTAGCTTTGAATAACGTCTGATGGATGCCAAAAGCACCTGACTCAGGTACCACAAGTCCCATGAAAAAAGCTTTAAGGTTAGGGTAACCAACAACCAGGAAATCACCAGAAGAGATGAACACAAAAATGAAGCTTGGCCAAACAAGTCTTGACACGAGTGCGGGTTCATGAAGAGTAGAAGCTTACCTCTCATGCTGTCCGGTGCATCGCATCTCATTTTGGTGGCAAGGCCGGGAACTGTGATCTTTGTCTCCATCAGGAAATGGATGAACCAACTGGTGTGACAAGTACAGTCAAACGGGTTTTTCTGCACATCTAAGTATTGTAAAGTTTGGAGGAGCTTCTTTGGGAAACTGTTCACGTCTATGGTTTGAATCTGGTTTCCACCTAGGTACAGGGACTTGAGCTCCAGAAACGATTCAAAGAATTCTTTGTTTACAAATGTAATTTTGTTAGATTTCAGATTTAAGTAGGTGAGCTTGCTTCTGATGGTGGTCATGTTGCTATAAAGAGTTTCCAGGGAGTTATGACTGAGATCCAGGTGGGTAAGATTGACTAGATAGGTGATCTTCTCCCAGTGGAAGGAATACAAATTATTGTGAGAGATGATGAGAGTTTCAAGCGACAAAGGAAAATGTTCCAAAACTTTTACTGGGATGACCGCTAGGTAATTGTAGCTGATGTCCAGTAACTTCAGACGGGTGAAGTTGGTAAACAGAGTAATGTATGTCTGTTTACCATATTGCCACAAATTCATCAACTCGTTATTCCTGAAAAAAAGTCTCTCCAGTGAGGGGTTCTTGAGTTCTTTTGTTATACGCAAGCCAATCATATTGCCGTTCAGGTTCAGTTCGATCAGATTGGTGAGATTTTGAAGGAAACTGAGATTGTGGATTACACCTTTTAGCATGAACTGATATTCATTATGGGCCAGATTTAATATCCTGAGGTTTGGTAGTTCACTAAAAGCCAAGTAATAGTACAAGTCAAATCTGTTGTACGAGAGATCCAAATGGTGCAGCGACTTTAAATGCCCAAACTGATGACCATTTAGACGTTGGTTGATGTAGTTGTAGCTAATGTCCAGGCATTCGATGTCTTCCATTCCCACAAAGTCATCTGAGTGAAGAGCCATCAGATTATTAAATGATAAGTCAACTGACCGATTATAATGCCAGCAGTTTGGACTTTCTTTTGTAGTATCCTCATATTGTATGTTTGTATCATGTTGAAGGTCCACCCAACCATCAAAGTGATCCTCATGTTGTATGTTTGTGTCATGTTGAAGGTCTACCCAACCATCAAAGTAATCCTCACGTCGACTAGAAAAGGAAGTTGAGAATTCAATTTTTGTTACATTGCTTTGTTGGAAAGAGATCAGATTTCCAGCTAAATCAACTCTTTGAATATTCTTGTTTAACAAAAGCATGCTCAGGTTGGTCTGTAGGATAAAGTTTGTTCTAAGGTAAATTTCCTTCAGGTTTGGCAATGTGAGCAGAGATTGAATGCTGTTGGAATCTAGAATGTTGAAGAAGTACCCAACCAGGGAGATCTTCCTGAGAGACTTCATGGAAGCGGCACTGGGGTTTATAACCAATTTCTCATACATTCGATCCGTTTGAAAGTTAAAATCTAAGTTCAAGGTTCGCACCTTTGTTAACTTTGAGAAAAATGTCTCCTTTGCTAAATGTAGCAAGTTATCCGAGAGATCTAAATCAGTCAAGCTGCTCAACTTGTCAAACAGAGAACTGTTCACGGTGGGAAGTGAGTTCCCTCGGAGGTTGAGGTTGGAGAGGTTGATGAGGCAGTCAAAAGCTCCAGGCCCAAGCTGCAAGGCGCTGTCGTTTTGGCAGGGAAAGCAAGGCTGGGCGGCATGGTCACACCTCTGGCAATTCCACTGGACATCCAGTTTCTGGAGCTTGGTGAGGTGGCACAGGTCCTCTTTGTCAATCTTCCAGATCTTATTTTCTGCTAGATATAATTCTGTGAGAGATGAAGGAAGGTTCCTGGGGAAGGAACTTATGTTATTAAAGGACAACACCAATATTTCCAGGGAGGTGACATCTCTGAGAGCACCTTCTGAGATACTAAACTCTCTGGCACACGTGTTCCTGTAATAACAGTTCCATCCTACGTCTAACGAGGTCAGTTTGGTTAATCCGGCAAAATCTCCCTCCGACAGTGTGTCAATGTTGTTGAGATTAAGATTTAAGTGTTTAATGTTTTTTGGTAAAGGAGGAATTGTGGTCAGACTGTTCCCACTCAGGTCCAGATCCTCTAGTTGGTTCAGATCAATCAAAGCATCAGGATCAATGATCACCCAACACTTCCCTTTGTCCGGTCTCAGGTTGGTTGGCTGGCAGTTGTTACTCGTATTTAGTTTTTTCAGATTTAGCACACCGGCAAAAGTTCTTTTGGTCACATGTCTCAGGTTATTGAAGGACAGGTCGTATTCAATGACTTGGTCTGATGTGATCAGAGGGACATACTTGAGTTCACGTTTACTACATATCACAACTGTGGCATTTTTTTCATCATCACACGGGAGGAACTTTGGGGAGATGCCGAGTGAGGCAGACACCCCAAATATCAACAGTAGAGTACATTTTCGAAGATGCCTTTTGTCCTTTTAAAGGGAAATGGAAAGTGAGACACAATGAGTTGGGCTTTATTTATTAATATTGCACATCTTAATACAATTATGAGTAGCATAAATTGATTTATATACATATTGGAGCAAAGAGATGACTTCAAAGACATGAATGACAGTTACGTTAGTTAACACCATTTTTACTGCCTGCATTTTTCTGGTTGCTATTTGTTATATTTCCTGTTTTATAAAATGTGTTGTAGTGTGCTCTGGGTGTCAAATATGCCACGTATAGCACATTTTGTTATTCTTTTAATCCCTATTTCTGCAGAATACTGATCTTAATATTGTATTGTGCTGCGAGCTGTAGGTATAAACTTTTTCGTAGAGGTTCTCTGAGACTTAAAAGTTTATTTCAAGAGTTCCTCTGGGGTGCAAAGGTTAAAGGGCCCCTGTAACGGGAGGGCCCATGGAACCCAGAAGCTCTTGGAAAGTATGAGCCGGAAAATAATGGACATTCAGAATATATCTTGGATTGCTTTAACATGGGTCTGTAATTCACAATATATTCCAGGATATCTGTAAAGAACTATTACTGTTTGTTGATTCTGAACTCAACAGGTTAATTGAAAGATGTTAATGTCATCACCCCCAGCTACCTGTGTAATGTAAATGGATCCAGACTAACTTCTAAGGATCTTTCATTGTGACTTGTGCTAATTGACCCTGTATTGTGTGAAGGTCTATTGATGATAATGTGTATTGTAAGTTAACAGCCAGCCTAAAGGTCTAGTGTCTGAATCATCAGCTGTAGTTAATAAGCTTGTGTAAATTAGGTCAGGTCCCAGAGCCAGCGTGTCTGCTAAAGAGATGTATTGAGGATAATGTGTATTGGGGCAGCTCATTGGGTAAACATTGTGTGATGTTGTGGGTGGAGTTAGGTGATTGTTCATTTGGTTACTGCAGTATACTAAATTGTATATAAGAGCCTGTATTTCTCAATAAAGGTTCAGACCTGCTTCAACTACATACAGAGCGTCGTCTCGTCTCTGGGGAAGAATTATTATTTTGGGTCTTGTTTGCCTGACTGTGGAGTGTCGGTAGCTGCCTTGTGTTCGGAAAGGGAATATCCTAAACTGCTTTAACCCCTGTTGCATTTGGGGCGCTGTAACAGCCCCTAATGGGTGTTTTTTCTTTGTTTTAGGCTCAGAGCCCATCCAGTTGTGTGACAATAGCGAATTAACATTTTGCTGTTGTCTTCCTGATTCTCCTCTCGGACTATTAAGATGAAAAAACACCTTGCACTCTCGGACCCCCCAGAGCCACGAAACTCGGTGGACACAATGCTTTCCCCCAGCTTGAGGCGGCTCTTCATTAGAGATTGATAGCAGTGCCGCCATTGGCTTCCACTGCTGTCAATCAAATCAATGACGCGGCGCCGAGTGATACAGTGGCGGCCATAGCCGTCAAGTGTATCACACAGGAGCGCGCCCGCAAGCTAACCCGCTTGGGAAAGAGCTTCCCAGAAGGGCGTTGGCTCTTCCGGGGAGGAGCCGAGACAGCTGCCGAGGGACCCCAGAAGACGAGGATCAGGGCCACTCTGTACAAAACGAACTGCACAGTGGAGGTAAGTATGGTATGTTTATTTAAAAAATATTTTTTTTACAACCCCTTGACGTTTAGATCCCCCAAGTATACACACTAACCCACTCCTGATCAGAACCACCAGCCAATCAACATGGCTAGCTTTTTAGGGTGCCTGCTGCCATCTGAATGGTACCTATGAATGTGAGGATTGGGTGACCCATCTCCTCACTGCAGCAAACATACAGCTTGAAGTTTCTGGGCTGGACCTTCATCCTATCTAGTTACTCTACATATTTGGCACAGGCTTCTTGAGCCAGACCACGTTTGGTCTTACAGGAGTTCCATGATGTGCAATGACTACATACAAGCTCTGCAGGTAAAGGAGGTATTATGACACACATTGTTACATTGCTGATATTAAATATCTCTATTAATATGCGAAGCTGAGAGGAGAACTCACCATTCTCTGCACATCACCTGCCGTCACGATTCGTGTGAAGATCAGGGATGGTGGAGCTGTTGGTTCCTCACTCTGAAGTTCTCCTTTCAGTCCTGCATTCTACTTGTGGTGTGTCCAAATCGTACTTCTACTATATTTCCCATAATTCCACTCAATGACAGATGACTTCCTCAGCTCCTCTCAATTGGCTCAACAAGGCAAAGAGTGAAAGTATACACTTGTTTCGTAGCTCTAACTGAAAGATGAGAGAAATTGGGTTGTTATAGGTTACTCTATCTTTAGATAATATAAGATTAGCCTATTTATCTAAAAAATTCTAATATTCCTGCTCAAAAGATGTCCATAGCAGCTTTATAAAAAAGTATGAGCTATAAAAAAAAAAATAGGCTCTATTAGTGGTTCACATCTTGTATATTTCACTTGAGGAGTTGCTTAGACAAAGCTGGAAATAGGAGCTATTGGGCTAACTGAGGGTCATACCGTGTTTCCCCGAAAGTAAGACATCCCCCGGAAATAAGACCTACTTACAGTTTTGCCTCTCGCTGAAATATAAGGCATCCCCCTGAAAATAAGAGCTCCCCGATAATAGGGCCTCCCCCGAACATAAGGCATCCCGATAATAAGTCCCCCCGAAGCTACTGTAACTCTGCATCCTGGACCGTAGCAGCGGGCGCCGCTTCGCAGCTCACTATTGGCCGCAGCACAGACGGAGCAGACAGGAAGTGCATGGTCTCTTTTCATCAGAGAGCCGCGCCGCCGCCAGGGCAAGCTGCCAGAAAACCAGAATCGGAAAATCACCAGAAAAGTTGAAAATAAAGAGCGTTTTACCATACAAGTCTTGACATGACTGCGGGTTCATAGAATGTAGCAGCTTACCTCTCAAAATGTTATATTAGTTGAGCCGGTAAAAGTCTTGTTTTGTTTTTATTCATTCATAGCTGGGGCATAGTAAACTATGAACGGGAAGCCTCTATATAGAGCTGCTCCTGTTCATTTATTCATTCTGTGCAGATAAGGATGCAGAGAAAGGGACTAATAAATCTGTCCTCAATCCCTTTCTCTGTCTCAAAAGTAAGACCTCAGCGGTCTGATATTTCCCCAAAGCCCCCCAATGTGGGGTCCTAAAAAAAAAATGTAAAAAACTGATGTCAGTGGTGGAACTACCAGGGTCGCAAAGGTCGCACTTGTGACTGGGCTCTGGCGTTCCGCCACTGTGGGGAGACCCCAAGACAGCAGGAATGTGGCCCACTGCAGGACCGTAATAAAGGGTCCCATAATGGGAGTAAAGGGCCCCGGGATCAGTGGGAAGGGCCCTGGTTGGTTAGTTGGTTGGTTGGTTAGAACCTGAAGGTTCTAGTTACGCTTCTGATTCAGCTTCTGGTTTGATTCTACCTGCCCACTGACTTACAGAACATTTCTAGACAACCAGGGGGAAGCAATCAATTCCGCAGACCAGAACAATCAAACACAACTACACTGAATACAGTGAGCCATAACTAAATTTACCTAACCTAGCCCCTATCTAGGAAGGTGCTACAGCTACATACAAGCTAGGTAGAGGAGGCACACATTTGTTACATTGCTGATAGTAAATATCTATATCATTGTGTGAAGCAGAGAGAAGTACTCGCCATTCTTCCCAGATCAGTTGTCACGATTGCGGGTGGATCGGGAATGGAGTTGACGGTTCTCAGTCTGATGTTCTCCTTTCAGTTCTGCAATTTTTCATTGTGGTGCGCCCCATGTAATCCCACTCATTGACAGACTGACTGATCGGCTCCTCGTAATTGGCTCAGCAAGGCAGGATGGAAAACCTATACTGTGTCGCAGTTCTGACTGAAGATGAGAGAAATCGGGTTTTTATAGATTATCGTAAATCTGAACTCCAGAAAGGTATAGAAAAAAAAACGAATTCTGCAATTCTATGTATTCATTTTTATAATATTAAATATTTTATAATGAATTGGGATTAGTCATTTTGTCATATTTCCTCCTGTAATCCCAGTACAGTGGACCACAGCCTGGGAGGGGCAGCATCAAGGAACCAATTAGAGCGCTTCTGCATACACATGTACTAGAAATGAACATGCCGACAAGGGGAGAGAGAAGGAAGATGTCCCATCGGTGTACTGCTGCAGGATGGAGCGTGTCCCTGACCAAGGTGAATGGTTGCACTGTCCAGTCATCAGGGTGGGGGCGTGTCCCTGACTAAGGTGTACTATTTCACTGTCCAGTCAGCAGGGTGGGGCGTGTCCTCGACCAAGGATTACTTTTTCACTGTCCAGTCAGCAAGGTGGGGGGTGTGTCTCTGGCCAAGGTGTACTACTTCACTGTCCAGTCAGCAGGGAGGGGGCGTGTCCTGGACCATGGTGTACTACTGCAGTTGTAGGTCCAGGACCTGGCAGCGCTATATGACAGATGTGCCTGGGTCATGAAACAGACTCAAAATAATTACCTGTTTATAGGCAATCAGCCCATATACTGACATTATCCATGTTTAGTATATACAGCAAGTATATTCTTCTCACTACTGACATGCTTTTTTCACTGTTTTCACTATTGTGTTGTTTTAGCAGGTGACCCTGGAATATTCAGGTCTGAAGTCCAGGCTAGCCTTGTATATATCGGGGCTAACCGAATATAGGACATGGGATTTACAACACGGTGACACGAAAAGATACAGTGAATGCACCGGGGCACCGGGCTCAGATGCGCGGATCTACCATGGTATAATGGTGCGATTTTTTGCACTATATTCATTTATCCCCGATTTTACATTTTACCAATCCGGTTCACCTTACTAAAATAATTTGTGACAACGACATTCACATCACCTGCAGAAAAAGGCTGGACAGGACAGGTGATGGATGTCATGTGACCAGAGCAATGAGCCCCTCCCCAGTCTATGCATGTGCCATTCATTAATCAATACAAGACAAATACATTGTTATGTAAGTAAATATAATAAGACAGAGCTGTGATGTCATAAGTGTGTATTATGAGTCCCAACATGTCCAGTGTTTACTGGAGGGGATCCCCGACAACTGAGCCGGACGGAGAGGTGAGTGTTGTTAGTTACCTGCAAAGAAGGCGAGGAAGAGGCCGCAGGACAGGTAGGATCTGGATACAACGTAACATATAATATACAATCAGTGCCGATCCTGACCTCCCTGGGGCCCTAAGCAAAATGACATGTCACATTAAAGTTGAGAAGCGGGAGGGGGAGGGGGTGTTCTGCTGTCGGAATTGACCTCTTACATTAAAGCAGTGTTTCTCAATTCCAGTCCTCAGGCCCCCCCAACAGGTCAGGTTTTCAGGATTTCCCTCAGATGAAAAGGCTGTGGTGATTACTAAGGCAGTGAAACTGATCAAATCACCTGTGCAAAATAATGGAAATCCTGAAAACCTGACCTGTTGGGGGGGCCTGAGGACTGGAATTGAGAAACACTGCATTAAAGTGAGAAGCGTGGGGTGCTGAATTCTTACCTCTTCTCCCATGCAGCAAGCGCAAGTTGAGGGGCCGAAAATGACTTCTCACCAGGCGGGGCCTCTAGTAATTTGGGGGGCCCTCTGCAGCTTTGCGGGGGCCCTAAGCGGCTTGCATAGTGAGCCTATAGGGCGAATCGGCCCTGTATACAATGTCACCAGGGCTATATAACATAACATACAGACTGTATAAAATAGTGACTATGTAATTTATAACATAGTAACAATAAAATAAATCACTATATAATAAATCACATACTGATTATATCATATATAACATACCAGCATACTGACTATGACCATATAAAAGAGTGACTACACAATATATAACAAAGTAACTTTATAACACATGACGTACCGGCAGGGCGACCATCAGCAATTATGAAGCCCCTTACAGGGGGGGGGGGGGGGTGCTGCAGTCTCAAATTGAGAAGCCTGGGGGCTGCCGTGAATTGAGAAGCAGGGGGGAGCCGCTGCTAATTGGGAAAATTGAGAAGGGGGGGGGGCGTGAATTGAGAAGCGTTGGGGGGGGTGCTGCCGCTGCGAATTGAGGTCAGGGGGCTTTGGGTGCTGACGAACAGAAAAAAAGGGGGGTTGCCCGGAGGACCTCTGGGCCCCTTACAAAAAAAAATAAAACAAAATATATATATATATATATATATATATATATATATATATATATATATATATATATAAACAAAAGGGGGGGGGGTAGCCATCCAGGGCCATGGGGACCCCTGGGCCCTTTAATAAAAATAAATAAATAAAAAAAGGGGGTTGCCATCCAGGGCCCTGGGGACCTCTGGGCCCTTTAATAAAAACAAAATAAATAAATATATAAAATTATTTAAAAAAAAGGAGGGTTGCCATCCGGGGGCCCTGGACCTCCGGGCCCCTAACAAAAAAAAAGGGGGGTTGCCATACGGGCCCCTTACAGGTGTACTGCCTGTACCCCCCTGATGGTGGCCCTGCATACCAGCTATATACAGTAACAAAGTAATTATTTAATATGTAACATCTAGGTGCTGTAAAAAATACTGAAAATATAATAAACAACATAATATATCATACTGGCCAAATAACCATTTATAATCTTCAGGCTTATGAATGGTTTGCTCCTGAACCCTCTGTATTTGCTCTTGTAAAGACTTCTCTTAAATGTAGACTTTGACAATGATGGGCCCACCTCCTGGAGAGCATCCTTAACTTGTCTGGATGTTATGAATTTTTATTTATTTTTTTACCATAGAGAGGATCCTGCGATCATCCACCACTGTTGTCTTCCGTTAACGTCCAGGCTTTTGTATGTTGTTGAGCTCACCAGTGTGCTTTTCTTTCCTCAGAATGTACCAAACTGTTGATTTGGCCACTCCCAATGTTGCTGCTATCTCTCTGATGCATTTGTTTCGTTTTTAAAGCCTTACAGTAGCCTGTTTCAATTGTATGGGGACAGCTCCTTTGAACGCATGATGTAGGTTCACAGCAATAGATTCCAAATGCAAATACCACACTTTGCGTCAACTCCAGACCTTTTACCTGCTTAATTGATAAAGAAATAATGAAGGAGTGCGCTTTCAGCCCATATCCATGATATAACTATGGCTTGAATATGTTTTGGTAAATATCTGAAAAAATCTAAAATTTTGCCTGTGTCCAAATATATATGGACCCAACTGTATAAATGACCATATATACTCGAGTATAAGCCGAGTTTTTCAGCACATTCTTTTGTGCTGAAAAAGTCCCCCTAGAGCAGTGATGGCGAACCTTGGCACCCCAGATGTTTTGGAACTACATTTCCCATGATGCTCATGCACTCGGCAGTGGAGTTGAGCATCATGGGAAATGTAGTTGGAAAACATCTGGGGTGCCAAGGTTCGCCATCACTGCCCTAGAGTCTCCTCGATCTGCACACCTGATCAGCCCCTGTGTCATGCAGTCAGATGGCGGCCGTCCTGTGTAACAAAGCCCCACCCCCTCCTTGTCCTTGTCCATGATAGGCTGAACACTGACTCACTGCTGGCAAACTGAGTTTTCTGTCTATCACGGATGAAGACGAGGGGGAGGCGGGGCTTTGTTACACTGGGAGGCCACTGACTGACTGGCATGACACGGAGATCAGGTATGCAATGGGCACAGTGAGGCATGCAATGGGCACAGTGAGGCATGCAATGGGCACAGTGAGGCATGCAATGGGCACAGTGAGGCATGCAATGGGCACAGTGAGGCATGCAATGGGCTCAGTGAAGGTGCAAATGGTCATTGTTTATCCTCTTTTCCACTTACAGTAGCTGCTACATTTCCTACCCTAGGCTTATACTCGAGTTAAGTTTTCCCTTTTTTTTTGTGGTAAAATTGGGTGCCTCTGCTTATATTTGGATTGGCCTATACTCGAGTATATACGGTACATTTTTACCCATATACATAGGGTATTATAGGGATATTCCGGAAACTCCAACACGCTCTTCTGCAAAGTGGAACCTGTTGGTGTCACAGAGCCATCAGCCTGTGTCTCCCGTCTCTTATCTCCTCTTCATTTCCTTACAGGTGGCACCCCCAGGAATCTGCGCTAGGAAAGACAACCGCTTCCTCGCTCTGAGTGCCCACATCTAAAGCCATGGGGTCCCTACCCCCCGTACTACTTTGTATCACCTTACTCTTCATCCATGAGACCTGGGGACAAGGTACATACATGACCACAGTGCTGCTATTACCCAGAATTCTGAGCTGGGCACTCTGATCTCTTCCACCCCAATCGGAGTGCCCAGCCCCGGGTGTTTTCTAGATCAGTTCAGGTTAGAGCAGGGGTCCTCAAACTACGGCCTGCGGGCCACATGCGGCCCGCGGAGGACATTTAACCGGCCCACCCCACCCTGACATGCACGGCAGGTTGTAACACAGCTATCCCGCTGTGTCACGGAGCTCACAGTGTTAAGAATTCGGGCGCGCTATGATAAAAGTCCCGCCCTCCTCCTGATCTAGACTAGCTCGTGTGATAGAGCCAGTGTTCTGTCTATCACACGAGCTGGTCTAGGAGGAGGAGGGCGGGACTTTTATCATAGCGAGCCCGAACTGTTAACACTTTGAGCTTGAGTGGCTTACGATGGTGAGAGGAGGGGGGGGCTTGCAATGGTGAGGGGGGTTGCAGTGAGGGGCTGATGATGATGAAGGTGGGTGGGGGGGGCTTGCAATGAGGAGCTGGCGATGGTGAGGGGGGGGGGGTTGCAATGAGGGGCTTGCGATGGTGAGGGGGGTTGCAGTGAGGGGCTGATGATGATGAAGGTGGGTGGGGGGGGCTTGCAATGAGGAGCTTGCGATGGTGAGGGGGGGGGGTTGCACTGAGGGGCTGATGATGGTGAGGGGAGGGCTTGCAAAGGTGAGGGGGGTTGTAATGAGGGGCTGATGATGATGATGGGGGGGCTTGCAATGATCTTGATCGGCTTGCAATTAATGATTGTGAGGGGGGCTTGCAATGAGGGGCTTACAATGATGATGGCGAGGGGGGGGCTTGCAATGAGGGGCTAATGATGATGGTGGGGGGGGGGGGGGCAATGATCATGATAGTTAGTTTTTTTTTTATAGTCCGGCCCTCTAACAGTCTGAGGGACAGTGAACCGGCCCCATGTTTAAAAAGTTTGAGGACCCCTGGGTTAGAGTTTACAAATCTGTGTTACCATTTACTATCTTGTCTGCTGTCTGTATAGGTGAGAGCAGGAAGGGAGGAGGAAGGGGACAGGGAAAGAACAGGTGGAAGCAGGGAGTAGGAGGAGGAAGGGGACAGGGAAAGAACAGGTGGAAGCAGGGAGGGAGAAGGAAGCAGGTGAGATCAGGGTGGAAGGAGGAAGGAGAAGGTGGAAGCAGAGAACAAGCATGGAAGTAGAGAAGAACCAGAGGAAGAGGAGCAGGAAGGGAGCAGGTGAGATCAGGGTGGGAGCAGAGAACAAGCATGGAAGTAGAGAAGAACCAGAGGAAGAGGAGCAGGAAGGGAGCAGGTGAGATCAGGGTGGGAGCAGAGAACAAGCATGGAAGTAGAGAAGAACCAGAGGAAGAGGAGCAGGAAGGAAGCAGGTAATTGCACGGAAGGAGCAAAAAAAAACGTTGTGTCTTCTGTTTGTAGTGGAGTTCCTCTCCTTACCGGACACGGTGTCCATCAAAGAAAGTTCTCCCATCGGCACCTCCGTCCATAACTTCAGCCTGATCAACTGTACCAGCAACAACCCCACCGTCACCATCACCAGCGTCATCCCACCGGCAACATACTTCAACACCCCAACGCAGACCCTCACCGGATCCGTCTTTGGTTTACAGGTGAGACCGGCGCTGGCCGCACTGTCAGGGAGACTCGGTACTGTCTCAGTAATGACTCTCAGCTGGAGGGTCAAACCAGAAACATTGACCAAGACAGACCATTGTACTAAATAGTTGTTAGACGAAAAAATTGTGCGATCCGTTTGTAACATTTTGATGAGAAATCATTCCCCCTCCCCTAGCATTTCTAGCTGCAGCCATCTTAAGTAAGGGCAGATGCAGCATTTACTTTCTGGAATCCATCTGCCCTTAGCGCAGGAAGTGGTGCTTAGCTGAGAAAGTCCTTCCCCATGACATCATTTTGCCCTAGTCTTATTTTATTGGGAGGACTTCTGTCCCTTCATTGGTGTCAGTGGGGGTAAGTATGTTGCATTGTTGGTATCAATGGATGAAAGTTGTGCCCCAAGGGCTGGATAAAAGCAAAAAAAGGGCCGCAGAGACCACTGATCCAAAACTAGGAAAGGGAATATTTTCCCAGAGAGATACAAACTTTATTGACTCTTTGTGCATGCTGGGACTTGTAGTTCCCCAGGGGCTGGAGGGGCACATGTGCACTGTCAATTGGTCACTCTCTGTGCAGGCAGTGTCAAGCAGTCTCTCTCTCTGTGCAGGCTGTGTCAAGCAGTCTCTCTCTCTCTGTGCAGGCTGTGTCAAGCGGTCTCTCTCTCTCTC
Source organism: Rana temporaria (assembly GCF_905171775.1). Lineage (NCBI taxonomy): Eukaryota > Metazoa > Chordata > Amphibia > Anura > Ranidae > Rana > Rana temporaria. The sequence goes on along the minus strand of NC_053495.1, from coordinate 6,668,009 downwards.
TGTGCAGGCTGTGTCAAGCGGTCTCTCTCTCTCTCTGTGGAGGCAGTGTCAAGCGGTCTCTCTCTGTGGAGGCAGTGTCAAGCGGTCTCTCTCTCTCTGTGGAGGCAGTGTCAAGCGGTCTCTCTCTCTCTGTGGAGGCAGTGTCAAGCGGTCTCTCTCTCTCTGTGGAGGCAGTGTCAAGCGGTCTCTCTCTCTGTGCAGTAAGTGTCAAGCGGTCTCTCTCTCTATCTCTCTGTGCAGGCAGTGCCAAGTGGCCTCTCTCTCTCTGTGCAGGCAGTGCCAAGTGGCCTCTCTCTCTCTGGGGCAATATAGAGCAGTCTCTCCCTCTCTCTCTGTCTCTGTCTCTGTCTCTCTCTCTCTCTCTCTCTCTTTCTCTCTCTCTCTCTGCGGGGAATGTGGTGTAGATGGATGGTGAGCTGATTCTGCGGTTCAATGGGTCACTTGACTGGACTTGCCCCCCAGGCCTAAGGCTGCCAGCCCTCCCCTGTGTGTAAATGGTAGAATATGTGTGATGATGTCGGGTGTATGACCTCACTGTGATTTGTCTGTTAGATCACGCTCAGCAGCACAGCGACTCTGAACGCACAAGTGGTGAATAAGTATATCCTGCAGATCACCGCCGTATGTGGCAATGAGACCGTCACCAATCAGCTGTTTGTCAATATCTTAGACGACCTCCCGAAGCCGCTGTGTGACCCAAAGTTCTCCAGCCAAGGTAAGATGGTGTCCCAACACCTTACCCATTGTCATGTGACCAAACGGCTCCAGTAATAGGGTACTTCCAAAGGTACCAGTTTTCCTATGCATAGGGATCACACAATAGTCAACCCCCAGCTGTTAACATCAAATTTTTTTATCAAGAATGGATGGCGGACCACACAACATTCTGACCGCCCTCTAAATGGAGCTTCCTGATAAAATGCCCGGGCAATGCTGAATGTGAACCTCGGCAAAAGATAGGCCTCCAGATAAGACTGCTATAGAATAATTCAAGGAAGAATCGCTACTGTTATTGTTAAAAACCAACTAATTTCAAGGTGAGAACCATCTCCTCTTCAGGGTTAAACAACATTCACGACAGCATATTGAAACTGTTGTACTCCTGAAGAGGAGGTGTCCAGCTTGAAACATGTTGGGTTTTTATCAGGAACGGCATGCCAGTAGACCACATGGTTTCTCTAGAACAAGGGTGTCAAACTCAATTTCATGGTGGGCCGCATCAGCATTATGATGGCCCTCAAAAGGGCCAGTTGTATCTGTAAGATTAGATGTCCAGCACATCTTCTCCCCTTACATTGGATGTCAAGAGCCCCCACACCATCAGAAGTTGAGTCCCCCACTCTCCCTTACATCATAGTGCACCCCCCTTTCTTTATGCTGCTGCTGAGAAGAAGCTGGATCCATTCCTTGAAAGCAGAAAGTAAGGGTCTGGAGGGGGGCTGGAGCTTTCCTGCAGCTGCAGGAGGGGTGCCAGCCTGCCAGGGCCACAAAAAATAGCTTTGAGGGCCGGATTCGGCCCGCGGGCCTTATGTTTGACACCTGTGCTCTAGAAGGACTTCTGTGCCTCACAGGCTGATTTATGCATCCTCTCGTGCATGTCGTAATTTGGCTAATACTTATGCGCATGGGCGAATGCATATGGGCATGCGCAGAGTTGTGCATTCACGTGCGCATCAGCGAGCTGACGTGCACAGGTGACAGATGTTGGAGCCAAATGGACTATTTAAACCAGGGGTCTTTAAACTATGGCCCTCCAGTTCAGGAACTACAATTCCCATCATGCTTAGTCATGTCTGTGAATGTCAGAGTTTTTCAATGCCTCATGGGATCTGTAGTTCCACAACAGCTGGAGGGCCGTAATTTGAGGATCCCTGATTTAAACTGTCAGTGCTCTGGATCAGTGCTGCTTTGTCTTTCAGCCTCCTATGTACCCTGTGACCCTGTGATTCTGTATTCTGATTCCAGTTGCTGACCCGGCTTGCCTGACTCCGCCTGCACCGACCCCAGCTTGTCCTTGACTTCCGCTTCCGTCTGCTCCATTTGCTTCTCTTCCACTGATTGGCTCCTGACCCGGCTTGTACCCAGACCACGCTCCTGCCTGCTACTCTGTACCTGATCCGTCCTGCCAGCGTATGACCCGGCTTGCCTGACTTTGCTTCCTGACACTTGCTGCTGTGCCCGCTGTTCTACAGTCTGCTATCAGCGCATGCTTAGCCTGCCCGCTGTCACCAGTAATGGCCTGCTTCAGTCTGCCATCCACCAGCTGTCTACCAGCCTGCTTGCTTCACTGATGACTACTGACGAGTCCCCTGCCTGGGGTGGATACCCGCTCTGCTACTGGCAAGACTTACAGGCACTCGTGCCACTCTGCACTCCTGCGCCTTCTGTCTACATTACCAGGGCCCCCGGGTCAGAGGAGTAAGAGAGGCCTTCCTCATCATTACAGGCTCTGCTACCAGGTACGTGATATAAGGTTTTAGCAATACAATTCCACAATTACCGTATTTATCGGGGTATTGCGCGCTCCGGCGTATAGCGCGCACCCCTAAAGTGGACCCGCATTCCTGTAAAAAAAAAAAAAAACATTTTAGTACTTACAGTTTTGGTGTCTTGTGCGGCGGCCTCGTCGGGTCCGGCGTCCGTCTGCGGCTTCGGGTGTCCTCTTCGTCGGGTCCGGCGTCCGTCTGCGGCTTCGGGTGTCCTCTTCGTCGGGTCCGGCGTCTGTCTGCGGCTTCGGGTGTCCTCTTCGTCGGGTCCGGCGTCCGTCTGCGGCTTCGGGTGTCCTCTTCGTCGGGTCCGGCGTCCTTCTGCGGTGTCCTCCCTGCTCGATCCCCGCTTTCCCGCGCCGAGTTTGAACACTACGCCGGCATATACCGAGCGCAGTACACTCGGGTATAGTCAGGCAGGCTCGGCTACTCTCGCGCTCACGTCCTGGATGTCCGTCCAGGACGTGAGCGCGAGAGGAGCCGAGCCTGCCCGACTATACATGAGTGTACTGCGCTTGGTATATGCCGGCGCAGTCTTCAAACTCGGCGCGGTAAAGCGGGTATCGGCGTATATCGCGCACCAACGATTTTGCCCTGATTTACAGGGCAAAAAAGTGCGCGGTATACGCCGATAAATACGGTATATCTCTTTACAAGACAGGCAAACAAAATAGCTCACTTGAGTTAACAAGATCAAAATAGTCCATAACTCAGGCTCAAATGGAAAGCAGGGTATTGGCTCACCGCCGCTCTACTGGCCCCACATTGGGGTTTCGGTGCTTCCCCTATGCATTAGGCTGCATTTTCTTCTGATCGTTTTGTAGCTCAAAGATTGTAGTAGAGTTCCTCTCCTTGCCAGACAAGGAAAATCTCATTTTTTTTTTATTGGCCCCAGCTCACATGTGTGCGTGAATGGGGGCCATGTGGCTTAACCCCCAACAAGACCAACGTTCCTGTAATCGGGGTTTGGAGGTTCTTCCCACCCAAATCTCAAGCCTCTGAAATTCTGGGTACCTAATAAGGACTTGGCAATGCAGAAAGTGCTAAAAATCGTCTCTCTCCTCTCCACTTGGACTATCCTAGAACCCCTCATCCTGCATCCTGAGTGAGAATCTCTAATGGCACTATTCCTCCCACTGACACCAATGATGGGACACTATTCCTCCCACTGACACCAATGATGGGACACTATTCCTCCCACTGACACCAATGATGGGTCACTATTCCTCCCACTGACCACTGACACCAATGATGGGACACTATTCCTCCCACTGACACCAATGATGGGACACTATTCCCCCCACTGACACCAATGATGGGACACTATTCCTCCCACTGACACCAATGATGGGACACTATTCCTCCCACTGACACCGATGATGGGTCACTATTCCTCCCACTGACACCAATGATGGGACACTATTCCTTCCACTGATACCAATGATGGGACAATATTCATCCCACTGATACCAATGATGGGTCACTATTCCTCCCACTGATACCAATGATGGGTCACTATTCCTCCCACTGACACCAATGATGGGTCATTGTTACTGACGGCAGTACATTTTCTACTTTCACTAAACACAGTCTAGCCCCTCCAAAAGGACAATGAACTGTCCATTTTATTTAGAAATTTTGGAGTCCCTATACACACTGGTACCCGTAGATGTACACACTGGTACCCGTAGATGTACACACTGGTACCCGTAGATGTACACACTGGTACCCGGAGATGTACACACTGGTACCCGGAGATGTACACACTGGTACCCGGAGATGTACACACTGGTACCCGGAGATATACACACTGGTACCCGGAGATATACACACTGGTACCCGGAGATGTACACACTGGTACCCGGAGATATACACACTGGTACCCATAGATGTACACACTGGTACCCATAGATGTACACACTGGTACCCATAGATGTACACACTGGTACCCGGAGATATACACACTGGTACCCAGAGATATACACACTGGTACCCGTAGATGTACACACTGGTACCCGTAGATGTACACACTGGTACCCGTAGATGTACACACTGGTACCCGTAGATGTACACACTGGTACCCATAGATGTACACACTGGTACCCATAGATGTACACACTGGTACCCGGAGATATACACACTGGTACCCAGAGATATACACACTGGTACCCGTAGATGTACACACTGGTACCCGTAGATGTACACACTGGTACCCGTAGATGTACACACTGGTACCCGTAGATGTACACACTGGTACCCGTAGATGTACACACTGGTACCCGTAGATGTACACACTGGTACCCGTAGATGTACACACTGGTACCCGTAGATGTACACACTGTTACCCGTAGATGTACACACTGGTACCCGTAGATGTACACACTGGTACCCGTAGATGTACACACTGGTACCCGTAGATGTACACACTGGTACCCGTAGATGTACACACTGGTACCCATAGATGTACACACTGGTACCCATAGATTTACACACTGGTACCCGTAGATAATCTGGTTTCTGTTTTTTGTTTTTACACCCACTTGAGGAAAACAAAGGATGGCTGCTGATCAGCAGGTATTTTGTTTGAACTCCCTCCAAGCCCCTCGGATTGTTTGCACCCCATGGACATGAATCATGGGTCTCTACCATATGGCCCTAGTAATGGGGGATTATGAGAAGGAACCCATGGTTGGTGGCAGTCCTGGTTCCTGCAGGGCCATCATGGCTTCCTCTCCCAGAATATCTGTAAGGGGGTGCTTGTAGGGTCCGTCCTGATTTTAGGAATAATGGATCTAATAGTTTCTTTCTCTCGGCAGTTGGAGACTCCGTTGAAGTCTACTCCAATGTTCCGGCCTCCAGCACCATCTACACCGTGGTGTTACGGCAACTCACAAATACATCCGTGACGGTAAGTGGCCTATGGCATAATATGGTGCAAGAATGTTGTGGAAGAAATATTTTGCTCTCACGGGCACTGACCCCAGATCCAGCCAAAGAATTGTATTGTGTGTTGGATGGAGCAGGGAAGTAATGGAAAATCTCTCAAGTTGGAACTCAGATAAAAACTTGTCAATATACAATAGTATAGTACTAGTGAAGTACAAAGTGTGGAAATCCAGTGCAACCAATAGGAAGTCCCCCTAATGGGGGCAAATCTGTACTGGGAGGACCGTTCTGGATACTTTTAACACTTTCTAGGCTTATAATTTTCTGATGACGCATGATACAGGATTGAAGAGTTACAAAGTGACTTATAACATCTCTATACATAGGCCCGGATTTACAAAGCACTTACGCCGACGTATCTCGAGATACGCCGCGTAAGTGTAACTATGCGCCGTCGTATCTATGCGCCGTGCCCAGCGAACTAGATACGCCTGAAAATAGGCTTCATCCGACCGACGTAACTTTCCTACGCCGGCGTATCGTGGGCGCATATTTACGCTGGCCGCCTCATTGCAAATGAGGGAGATACGTCGATTCACGAACATAGTTGTGCCCGGGCATAATATACGCAGTTTGCGCAAGGCTTACGTCCGGCGTAAAGTTATTCCCCATCTACGAGGCGCAACTCATTCAAAGGTATGGACCAGGGAACAGCCGTCGTTTTTTACGTCGTTTACGTAGCAGTACGTGAATAGGGCTGGGCGCCGGTTACGTTCACGTCTTAGGCAGTGATCCGACGTATCTTAGGCATTCGATCCGACGTGATTCTGAGCATGCGCACTGCGATGCGTCCATGGGACGGTGCATGCGCCGTTCGTTATTCGTAACTTGATGGTGCTCGGCCCATCATTTACATGGGGGTCACGCCTCATTAGCATGGCTCACGCCCACTTCCACTTACGACGAGTTACGCCGAGGGAACCCAGCGTAGATTAGGGGGCGAGTGCTTTGTGAATACTGTGGTTGCCTCTGTGCGCTGCGTCGGCGTAGCGTATATTCGATACGCTACGCCGGCATAAATATGCGCCGAGGTATGTGAATCCGGGCCCTAGTGTATATGTTTGTATAATATCTCTATATATAATAATAATTATGTCATATGTAGAGTGTTTATGTTGTATAGTATCATTACACATATAGAATATGTGTTATGTAGTATCTCACTCTATATAAGTGGAACCTCGGATTACGAGCATAATCCGTTCCAGGAGAATTTTCGTAATCAAAGGCACTTGCATATCAAAGCGAGTTTCCCCATAGAAGTCAATGGAAACGAAAATAATTTGTTCTGCATTGACTTCAATGGCATGCAATAACGCATGTGGCCAGAGGTGGGGGGGGGGGGGGCGCCGGAGATCCTCGGAAAGGCTCGGGGACGGCTCGGCTGAACTCGGAAAACCTTGCAAAGCCTCGGGAATGGAGTATTTCCAAGTTTTTCTTAGTATTTTTTGAACGGCTCTGCTTGGCTACACTAAATATACATAGTGCAAAAGTTGCATACATGTTGTACAGTATCTCTATATGTGGTATACAGTATTGTATATATTATCTTTATATGTTGTGTAGTATCTCTCTGTATAGTGTATGTTATGTTATAGTGAATCCCTTTTCCATTCCTTGCAGTATAAGATCACCTCCCCCAGCCCGTCTCCATTCACCATCAGATCCGATGGAACGGTCCACGCTCCTGCTGCAGGATTTGCCAATGCCAATTTGGTGAGTCCCACTCAATGTTCATTGGCTATTCCAGCACTCTCTGCCATCTCATGTACCCCCCCATAGAAAGGTTGTATGTGTGGAGGCCCCCCCGGGGGCATGGGGGGGAGGGTGTACTCTCTTCACCCCTGTCTAGAGCTCCTCATTTATAACGTTTTAACTCCCACCGAGTACCTTGGATTGTTTACACCCCATGGACATGATTTGGGGGTCTCTTCCATATACTTTTAATGACAAAGAATTATGGGGCGGAATGCAAAGGTGGTGGCAGTCCTGGTTCCTGCCGTGTCATCATGGCTTCCTCTCCCAGTGGATCGGTAGGGGGTGTTTGTAGGGTCCGTCCTGAATTTAGGAATAATGGATCTATCATCAGCTGCCATTGTTGGCAGGGCCGATCCTAGGCAAGGGTGCGCAGGGTGCCCCGGGCGCCGCAGAGGTAGGGGCGCCGAAGCTCCAGAGAGCTCCCCTCCCTCCTCCTTGTGTGTGTCTAGAGGCAGAGAGCATGTAGCGGATGCTGCGGTTCCCCATCCTGCTTGCTCTCTTCGTTGGCAACTGACAAGAGTGCATACCTCCCCACTGTCCCCAGAATCCGGGCTGGGTACTGCAGCAGAGCCTAGTACCGTAACACATTCTGGTACTAGGTTCCACTAATTATTCTGTCCGTTGCGTGTGGAGCAGTCTGACCATCTCCAGTACTATGCCTGCAGTCTCTGACCATCTCCTATACTATGCCTGCAGTCTCTGACCATCTCCTATACTATGCCTGCAGTCTCTGACCATCTCCTGTACTATGTCTGCAGTCTCTGACCATCTCCTATACTATGCCTGCAGTCTCTGACCATCTCCTGTACTATGTCTGCAGTCTCTGACCATCTCCTGTATCATGACTGCAGTCTCTGACCATCTCCTGTATCATGTCTGCAGTCTCTGACCATCTCCTGTATTATGTCTGCAGTCTCTGACCATCTTCTGTATCATGTATGCAGTCTCTGACCATCTCCTGTATTATGTCTGCAGTCTCTGACCATCTCCTGCATCATGTCTGCAGTCTCTGACCATCTCCTGCATCATGTCTGCAGTCTCTGACCATCTCCTGTATCATGTCTGCAGTCTCTGACCATCTCCTGTACCATGTCTGCAGTCTCTGACCATCTCCTGTACCATGTCTGCAGTCTCTGACCATCTCCTGCATCATGTCTGCAGTCTCTGACCATCTCCTGCATCATGTCTGCAGTCTCTGACCATCTCCTGTATCATGTCTGCAGTCTCTGACCATCTCCTGTATCATGTCTGCAGTCTCTGACCATCTCCTGTACCATGTCTGCAGTCTCTGACCATCTCCTGTACCATGTCTGCAGTCTCTGACCATCTCCTGTATCATGTCTGCAGTCTGTCTGGGGGCTCTTTCTAACAGAAGCCCTCTCTGTGTGCATTAGAGAGACCTCTCTCCAGGTCCCATTAGTGTACTAATTTTCTTTATTGTTAAAAGATCATGGGAGGATCCCAGGGTAATGAAGACTTCTTAGGGGAGCATCTCTGTCTGAGTCTTGGCCATAGAAACATTTGTAAAGGGGAGGAGTTCGTAAGATGGCCACGCCCATGTGGGGGCACCGAAAATATTTCTGTGGCCCTAGGATCGGCCCTGATTGTTGGAGCAGCTCAGAGGGAAGGCGCGGGTCATGTGATCTGTCAGTTATCATTGTTATCTTCTAGTAACTGTTAAAGAAAAATCCTGATCTGTCTCTCATTAATCGGATTCTCCCTTCCAGAATTATCAGCTGCAGATCCAGGTCACTGACTCGATGGGCAACACATGCAATGGGACGCTCAACGTCAAAGTTCTTCCTGTCTACCAAAACAGCGTCAACTTCACGTAAGAGTGTGGAAGAGGGGGGATGGGGGGGTCCTAAAAAGTGGTGAGCTCCTCTATTATTATTATTAGCACCCTCCTGTGTGGAATCCCTGGTTTGGACCCTTTATTGCACTTACCATGAAAGTAGACAAGGGAGTCTCACTCTTCTTGCCGCACTCTTCGGAGTACAGCAACACCTCGGATTGCGAGCATAATTGGTTCCAGAAACTTGCGTGTAATCCAAAGCACTTGCATATCAAAGCGAATTTCCCCATAAGAAATAATGGAAACTCAAATGATTCGTTCCACAACCATTTATTCATAGGTTCAGTTTATATTCCATATAAAAAGATTGTAGCGATGTGATTGGTTGTGTAACCATAAAAGAAGAATGGGAAGGTTCCCCAGTGGGGCTTTGGACAGCAGTGTGATGTACTTGGAAACTTAGCAAATGGATAGCAAAAAATGGGTACATTTATTGAAATTGTACAAGTATCACAATGAATGAAGTTACATTTAAAAGGCTGGCCAATAGGAAAAATGCATAATGTTGTAACTTCATTCATTGTGATACTTGTACAATTTCAATAAATGTACCCATTTTTTGCTATCCATTTGCTAATTTTCCAACTACATCACAGTGCTGTCCAAACTGACCCCCGGATCTCATATTTAAGAGGACCTGTCGTGCTTTTTTCTATTACAAGGGATGTTTACAGGAATAAAAGTGATCAATTTTTTTTTTCAGTGTAAAAATTAACCACTTAACCCCCGGACCATATTGCTGGTCAAAGACCAGGCCACTTTTTGCGATTCGGCACTGCGTCGCTTTAACTGACAATTGCGCGGTCGTGCGACGTGGCTCAGGAATTGACGTCCTTTTTTTCCCACAAATAGAACTTTCTTTTGGTGGTATATGATCACCTCTGCGGTTTTTAGTTTTTGCACTATAAACAAAAATGGAGCGACAATTTTGAAAAAAATGAATATTTTTTACTATAATAAATATCCCCCAAAAATATTTAAAAAATTTTTTTTCCTCAGTACGTATTCTTCTACCTTTTCGTAAAAAAAATCGCAATAAGCGTTTATTGATTGGTTTGCGCAAAAGTTAAAGCGTTTACAAAATAGGTGATAGTTTTATGGCTTTTTTCTTAATATTTTTTTTTTTTTACTAGTAATGGCGGCGATCAGTGATTTTTTTCGGTACTGCGACATTATGGCGGACACTTCCGACACTTATGACACATTTTTGGGACCATTGGCATTTTTATAGCGATCAGTGCTATAAAAATGCATTGATTACTATAAAAATGCCACTGGCTGTGAAGGGGTTAACACTAGGGGGCGAGGAAGGGGTTAATAATGTTCCCTGGGTGTGTTCTAACTGAAGGGGGGGGGTGGGACTGACATGGGGAAATGACAAATCGCTGTTCATACATTGTATGAACAGACGATCGGTCATTTCCCCCCCTGACAGGACCGGGAGCTGTGTGTTTACACACACAGCTCCCGGTTCTCGCTCTGTAACGAGCGATCGCGGGTGCCCGGCAGTGATGGCGACCGCCGGGAACGCGCGTCGGCATCAGGGGCGAGCGGGGGACGCGCGTGCGCCCCTGTTGGCTGCTCGGCGAGATGACGTATAGCTACGTGATCTCGCCCAGCAGAGCCGACCTGCCGCCGTATAACTGCGGCGGCTGGTCGGCAAGCAGTTAATAAAATAATTGTTGCCTGAATTTATCCCTCTCAGGTCATCTTCATACAGTGTCACCATCCCAGAAAATGGCGGACCCAGCTATCTGGTGACCACGTTGAAGGCGGCCGGGACCGATGTTCTGTACCAGCTGATCGATCCCAGCAGCATCTACTACATCGAACCAGGTATACGAAGGACTGTGTAATCCAGAGAGTCAATAGGTCAGCCAGCAGCTAGTAAGAGACACAGCGCAATAGCACCAAGCCAGTGAGAGCTCCCTCTAGGGGCCGGTCTACAAATCTAGACACTCAATGCAATAACAGAACCGTTCATTTATACCTTAATATAGAATCATCTTTTTAAATTGTCGGTACGGCGGAACCTCGGATTACAAGCATAATCCGTTCCAGGAGAATGCTCGTAATCCAAAGCACTCGCATATCAAAGCGAGTTTCCCCATTGAAGCCAATGGAAACTAAAATAATTTGTTCCGCATTGACTTCAATGGGATGCAATACCGCATGTGGCCAGAGGCAGGGAGGTGTCAGAGAGCCTGGGAAAGGGCCGAAAAGGCCCAAGGACACTTTGGCTGACCTCGGCAAACCTCGGAAAGACTTCCTACCGAAGATTATCAGAGGTCAGCCGTGCTGTCCTCTGGCCTTTCCGTGCATTTCCGAATGGCGCTGATTGACAATGTTTGGCTCGGCTCCGGCCCCCCCCAAAAGCGGTACTGCACACCGCTTTGGCCTGAATCGTGCTCGTATTGTGAGACAACACTCGCAAACCGAGTCACGCTCGTTAACCGCGTTACTCGCAATCCGAGGTTCCACTGTATTACAAAACCAAATCTATGACCACCAAATATCCATCCTAGGATGACATCATTAAAGCGGAGCTCCAGTCATTTGACTTTTAATAAACACTCACTTGCCTGTTTCATGGTCCAGCGGTGCACTCGCCCCAGCAGTTTTCTTCCTCTCTCCTCCCTCAGCGGCACAAGCATCTCTACTATGGGCACCCAACTGTGACAGCTTGTGGCTTCACAGCCAGGGGGGGCCCACTGCGCGAGTCGCGCTGAGCTCTATGATTGGCCCTAAACCCCTTGCCCAATCCCTTTCTGTGAGCCTCAAATGTTCCCCAATTCCCTGGCATTAACCCCCCCACTCCGGCGTTAGAGTTTTACGTCGTTTGCGTACGGCGCTTCCGTCGTAAGGCTGCTCCTGCTATTAGGAGGCGCAGCCAATGCTAAGTATGGACGTCGTTCCCGCATCGCGTTTTTTGAAATTTGCGCCGTTTGCGTAAGTGGATCGTGAATGGCGCTGGACGCCATTTACGTTCCCGTCGAAGCAAATGACGTCCTTGCGACGTCATTTACCGCAATGCACGTCGGGAAAGTTTCCCGACGGAGCATGCGCCCTACGTTCGGCGCGGGAACGCGCCTAATTTAAATGATCCACGCCCCCTACGGGATCATTTAAATTACGCGCGCTTACGCCGGCCACTTTTACGCAACGCCCCCGCAAATTACGGAGCAAATGCTTCGTGAATGGAAGCGTAGCTCAAGTAATTTACGGAGGCGCAGCGTACCGTTTGTAGTAGTGCGCGCCCCTACCTGAATCCACCCCAATCTCTACTGTTCTTCTTTTAGGCACTGGGATGATTAGAACAACATTTAACCTGGACCTGGAAACCAACCCATCACTGGTCACCACCATCCTGAAGGTCCGAGCCTATGACCGCTACCAGCGCTCTGACAGCGCCACCACCACCGTCACCATCACTGTCACTAATGTCAATGACATCGCTCCGCAGTGCAGCCCTGCCCTTGTGATGTGAGTATGATTACATGACAAAACACCATATACCACAACATAGATTGATACAAGAGAAGTGGTACTGTGCAGAGTCCATACAGGACAAGAGAAGTGGTACTGTGCAGAGTCCATACATACAGGGCAAGAGAAGTGGTACTGTGCAGAGTCCATACATACAGAATACGAACAGATACTTAGAATTACACCCGACATACAGAATAAGAGAAGTAGTACTGTGCAGAGTCCATACATACAGAATAAGAGAAGTAGTACTGTGCAGAGTCCATACATACAGAATAAGAGAAGTAGTACTGTGCAGAGTCCATTCATGCAGAATAAGAGAAGTGGTATTGTTTTTTTTCTGTATTTGATGATTTGTGGATCTCTTGTGGTGTGATAATGCTGGGTAATATTAACCCCTCGTTCTCTTCCACGAATAGGAAGCAGGTTCCACAGGACGCTCCGGTTGGAGACGTAATTGCGACTTTTAGCTGTACGGATCCCGATTATAGCAGCACCGGCCTCACCTATTCCATCACTTCCAACGCCAACTCCTTGTATTCCTTCCGCATGATGGGCAACCAGCTGGTGGTGAGTGTGGACTGGATCAGAGAATTCCATGGGGGCCACATTGTTCCCCCCCCCAGGGGCCGCGCTACGCTAACTGGGAAGGGTTGATGGGAAGAAAAGCTAAACTGAATGGAGGAGCTCAGCTATGGGGCAAGAGTAAGGCTATGTTTCCACTAGTGCCACACCAAAGTTGCGCGATTTAGAGTGCGACTTTGATCTGACTTTACGCTCTCTAAGACAAAGTCGTATCAAAATAGTGCAGGCACCTTTTAAAAGTCGCTTCTTGCGGGTTAATTTGGAGCATGCACACTGGGATACTTACACGGACGGCGCTTGCGCCATTCGTAAAAAGCGTCATTTACGTGGGGTCACATTAAATTTACATAACACACGCCCACATCTTCCACATTTGAATTAGGCGGGCTTACGCCGGCCTATTTACGCTACGCTGCCGCAACTTTTGGTTTGAGAATACTGCACGTGCCTGTCAAAGTTGCGGAGGTGTAACGTAAATAGGATACGTTACGCCCGCACAAAGATGCGCGCTTCTACGTGAATCCGGGCCTTTGTGTCCAAAGTCGCACTAGTGGAAACGGAGCCTAACTGATCTAAATGTATGATAAAAGAGATTAAGGGGGGGGGGGGGATATGATGTATAAATACATAAATGTCCTTATAGAAATTCATTCAAATCGGTTCTCATCCCTGTAACCCCCTAGCGAGCAGATCAGCTCTTACAATCCCTCCCTGGTCCTGTTTATTTGGCAATAACTTTGTTATTACTTAAAGTATAACTTAAAGGCAGTTTTGGATAGAAACCTTGTGGACGGCCTTCCCAGAAGAGTTGAAGCTGTTATAGCTGAAAAGGGCGGGGCCAACTCAATATTGAACCCTACGGACTAAGACTGGGATGCCATTAAATTTCATGTGCGTGTAAAGGCAGGTGTCCCAATACTTTTGGAAATATAAATACATTGAAACAATACTTTGTTACATTGTCACTTTTTTTTTTTACTTGTAAGGTTTCTTTAGGCGATGTCATATGATGATAAAGTGTATATAAAGAGCGCTACCCTACATGGGTTCTTTCTATTACCTCGTGTTCAGGGCCGCTATCAGGGGGGTACAGGCAGTACACCTGTAAGGGGCCCGGAGGTCCCCACGGGCCCGGATGGCAACCCCCTTATTTTTTTATTTCTTTTTTCTTTTTATTAAAGGGCCCAGAGGTCCCCAGGGCCCTGGATGGCAACCCCCCCCCTTTTTTTTTTATTACATTTTTAAAAAAAAAAATAAATAAATTATATATATATATATATTTTATAAAAATAAAAATGGGGGTTGCCATCCGGGGCCCTGGGAACCTCCAGGCCCTTACAATTTAAAAAAAAATTATATATATATATATATATATATATATATATACATTTTTTTTTAAATTGTAAGGGCCTGGAGGTTCCCAGGGCCCCGGATGGCAACCCCCATTTTTATTTTTATAAAATATATATATATATATATATATATAATATATATAATTTTTTTTTTTTTTTTTTTTTAATTTTGTTTATATTTATTAAAGGGCCCGCATGTCCCCAGGGCCCCCGGATGGCTACCCCCCTCCCCTTTTTTTTTATAATTTTTTTATAATATATATATTTTTTTATTTCTTTTCTTTTTTTTGTAAGGGGCCCCCCCCCCAATTCGTGGCACACCCCCTGCTTCTCAATTTCCTCGATTAGTGGCGGCACACCCCCACCCCCGCTTCTCAATTCGTGTCCGCTTCTCTGCTTAAAGTGGAGGTTCACCCTAAAAACGAATTTTTAACATTAGAGCCAGCATAGTAAGGGCATTTACTTTCGGCAGGTTTTTTTTTTTGTACATACCTTTTTATATTCTGATTTGGTCCAGGGCTTCCGCGTTCTGATGACTCCGGGACTGGGCGTTCCTATCCCTGCCTCAGGGTTCCGATGACAGCGGGACTGGGCGTTCCTATCATTCGGTTCGATGAATGACAGCTTGTGAAACAGGTGACCTGTCGCACAACGCGCGTCACCAGATTTCCGGAAATGGTCGAGCTGCTAGTCGGCACTATACGGCGCCTGCGCCTGCCGTGTAGAGCTGTCTGCGCAGGCGCCGTATAGTGCCGACTCGAAGCTCGGCTATTTCCCGACATCTGGTGACGCGCGTTGTGCGACAGGTCACCTGTTTCACAAGCCGCCAATCATCGAACGGAAGGATAGGAACGCTCAGTCATCGGAACCCGGAAGCCCTGGACAAAAACAGAATATAAAGGTATGTACGGAGAAAAAAAAAAAACCCGCCGAAAGTAAATGTCCTTAGTATGCTGGCTCTGCTAGATGTAATATTAAAAAAAAAATTTGGGGTGAACCCCCACTTTAAGGGGGCCCATGCCTGAAGCTGTGTAAGGGCCCCATAATTCCTGATGCTCGTGTTTGAATAAAAAAAAAAGATATATCAATCGACCATGAATGATTAATACAAATAAATCAAATACAATGCATCATAATTAACAAAAAGTCCATTATCTCAAATCTTTTTTAATAGTGAAACAAAGTTCCATCGTGCTAAAGTGCCAAGTCCTGTAAACTCAAATGCGGTGCAAGTCGTGCTCCCCTCTTGTGTGCCCACCCACTCACCAGCTGCTATGGACTACCAATGACAGGAGTCATATGCGCTTGTGCAAATATCCTAGGTCTGCTGAGCTTTGTAGTCCTCCTTCGTCACTCCTTAATTATTGGGCAATAGGATGCTTGTACATGGTGCAAATAAATGGCAGAGGAAGATCCACGTTTTTCCTTTTGTTCTGAATCCCAATAAAGGCGAATCTTTGTTCAGACATTTCCCTCCTCTGCGCAGATCAATAACACGCTGAATTACGACTCCTATGAAATGGCGAGCGTGAATTTCCAATATTCGGCCACGGTGGTGGTGACTGATAACGGCACTCCGAAAATGACCAGTAAGTTGTTTTATTGCTTTATTAAAGCGGAGGTTCAGCCTAAATATTACGTTTGTCTGACTGATAGCAGCAGCATAAATATATGTGCAATCCATCGTTTTTTTTCCCCCGTAATGTTTACCTTTTATAATCCTTCATTCAATCTGGCTTCCTGGTTTATTCCCCGCGGGAGTGGGCGTGTTGTTATATTTCCCCGGCTGTTCGCAATGTCTCCTGGGAGTGATGTGTTGAGACTCCCAGGAGACGATCTATACTGTAATCCCGCGTTCTCTCGCGGGTCACGTGACTCGGCAAGCGGGTCATGTGACAAAGACAGATACTAATTCGCCATTTTAAGTAAGGGAACACACTTACCTTTTCTATCAGCTGCTCAGTGCACGTTCTGAGCTCTGGCCAGGGATGGACTGGTCATTGGGACTACAGGGAGTTTCCCGGTGGGCCGATGGCTCAGTGGGCCGGCTTCAGTGACAACGGACCACCGCCCCCCGCCAATCCTTTGTCTCTCCCTTCCCGCAGCACTCACCTCCTCTCCCTCCCTGCAGTGCTCACCTGGGGGGAACAGAGAAGCAGGGGGAGGACCAAAGGAGCATGGGGGAGGGGACAGACCGCTGACTCAACAGCTATGGCCTGGGAGTTTCTCACTTCTGCCTAATCTGGTCCCATAAGGGGGGGGGGGGGGCACCAAACTGATTCTTTGCCCTGGGTGAAAAAATGTCTAGCTTTCCCACTGGTACTGCCTATAAGCATACCAGCCGTTCTACTCTAAAGTAGAATGGCTAGTGGCTATTGAAGGGGGAGAGGGGGCATGGGTGGCCGGGGGGGTGCGGGAGTTGTCTGGCCGCCATGGGAGAGACCTGTCAAAGTGTGCCAGTCTGGATGAAGTCCAGGGCAAAATTTTTGTCCCAGTCCAGCCCTGGCTCTGGCTGATAGAAAAGATGCAGTGTGTGTCGTCACAACGGGGCGTGAACTTCTCAGGACGCCGGCCGTTGCGATGGCAACTGTGTAGTGTTGACGGCGCCGCTCGCCGTCAACACTGCACATGTGCGTGATAGAGCGGTGAATGCTGGGACATCAGCATTCACCGTATCCCGGAAGGATTTGCTTATGGGCTTCAGAGTGCCCACAAGCAAGATGGAAACGTCCATCTAAGATTTTAATAAAAGATCTTTTGCGGCAGAATGACGATGCTGGCGGCTATAATATTAGGACACATGAGTAGCAGATTAACCAAGGTAAGAGCGCCAGAAGCATGTAAAAAAAAAAAAGAAAGGAAATACCCGCGGAACCCCCGCTTTAATAAGGGCTGAGTTCACAAACTTTTAACATGTGGTTTTCATGTGACTGTCATTTTCAAATCTCACTGAGAAATAAGGGCTCCTTCACACTAAAATAAATAAATACTGCGCTCCTCAGAAAGTGTGTGTCTTTAGTGGAGCTGCCAACACAACAAACGGATAAATGCAACAAAATATAAGAAAAAGTGTGATAGGAACTTTCCAAGATATGAAAAATTATCTCTCAATAAACTTCATATTCTATGAATGATACAATAGTATCCATCCAGGTGAACAAATGCATCTTACAAACGTGTAACATGTGACTGTGATTCAATAATTAAACTGTGCAGTAGTCCATAAAACAAAAAAAATCAAAACAATTGTCCAAAAAAGTGATCCCACTTTAGCATAGAAAGTGTATGAATAATACATGTAAGGATTTCCTCAATATGTTGTAACCACAACGTAGGTCATTATGGAGTACCCCCACCTTCCATTTAAGGGGAGAAATGGGTACTCTTACCCAGGGGTCAAGTCTCGGGAAAAAAGTGTGGGAACTCCCACCCAAGATCCACTCCCCCACCAAAAAAAATAAATGATACGCTCCTATGCATAATTACTAAACCGCATGGGGCAGATCCACAGAGATCTGCACCCGCGCAGCGTATCAGAGATACGCTACGCCGCCGTAACTTACTTGTCCTTGGTTCGAATCCAGAAAGAATTTGCGCCGTAAGTTACGGCGGCGTAGTGTATCTCTTGCGGCGTAACGCCGCCTAATTCAAATCGGCGTGTAGGGGGGCGTGTTTCATTTAAATGAAGTGCGCCCCCGCGCCGAACGAACGGCGCATGCGCCGTCCCTAAATTTCCGCCGTGCATTGCGCTAAAGGACGTCGCAAGGACGTCATTGGTTTTGACCTGGACGTAAATTACGTCCATCCCGATTCACGAACGACTTACGCAAAAAAAAAAAATTCTAATGAAGCGCGGGAACGACAGCCATACTTAACATTGGCGAGTCTAACTATACGCCGCAAAACAGCAGCTTTAACTATACACCGGAAAAAGCCGACTAGAGACGACGTAAGAGAATGCGACGGCCGTGCCCGGAAATAGCTAGTTTGCATACTCAACGCGGAAAACAACGAAGCCGTACACCTGTCAGATCTAACCCAGATGCCGTCGTATCTTGGTTTGAGAATTTAAACCAAAGATACGACGCGGGAAGTCTGAAAGTACGCCGGCGTGTCAGTAGATACGCCGGAGTACTCTCTTTGTGGATCTGCCCCTACGTCTTTAAGCAAGTTCTTTCCAAATCCCACGATAACTCGCGGCAGACCTCCGCAATGTCTCCTGGGAACAGTGCCAAAAGCTCCTAGGAGACATTGCGGCATCCAGGAAGTGACGGAATACCCGCACACTACCCGATGAATCCATATACAGGAAGCGGCCAGTAACATAAAGGATTACTGAGATTCACCTGCCCCTGACAGTGACTCGAGCTGGGCATCGGCGCTTAGTGAAGGATTGGCTCGGGCGGGTCTCGGCTGCTCTAGTCCTGCAAAGGGAACTGCGTTCCTGCTGTGAAAAAAGTGCAGGAACTCCGTTCCCGCAGGACTTGAGCCCTGCTCTTACCGGATCAGATGGATCCAACTCACCGTACGACGGCGGATCTATTCAGCATAAAAGATCACAAAGGCTGATCTTGTAAACTCTGCTACCAGGCAGATTTCTAGAGGCAGAAGAGGACAAAGGGAGAAATCTATTATAAACAGAATAGGGAACAAACGTAAGGAAAATGGGGATAGTGGTGAAAATTGTGTTTTTATACTTGAAACTTTTCCAAGGCTGGAGTTACACTTAAACTTGTGTTATGCAGCGTACACACGATCACTTTTCGGGTTGTAAAAAAAATGACGTTTTTTTTTAATGTCATTAAAAATGATCGTGTGTGGACTTTCAGAGCATTTTTCGGGTTCTGAAAAACGGGCAAAAAAAAAATTCGAACGTGCTCTATTTTTTCACAACGTTTTTAACATTGTCATTCTTCGGGTTGTAAAAAATGGTCGCGTGTGGGCTTTAACGACGTGAAAAATCTGCGCATGCTCAGAAGCAAGTTATGAGACGGGAGTGCTCGTTCTGGTAAAACGAACGTTTGTAATGGAGTAAGCACATTCACTGTAATGCCGCGTACACACGATCGGTCAAACCGATGAGAACGGTCTGATGGACCGTTTTCATCGGACCGAACCGATCGTGTGTAGGCCCCATCGGTTATTTATTCATAGGTTAAAAAAAAATCAATCTTGTTTTAAATTTAACCGATGGATACCTAACCGATATAAAAAAAACGATCGTTTGTAGGCACGTCCATCGGTCAAAAATCCACGCATGCTCAGAATCAAGTCGACACATTCTTGGAAGCATTGAACTTCATATTTTTCAGCACGTCGTTGTGTTTTACGTCACCGCGTTCTGACACGATCGTTTTTTTAACTGATGGTGTGTAGGCGCGACTGACCATCAGTCAGCTTCATCGGTTAACCGATGAAAACGGTCCATCAGACTGCTCTCATCGGATGGACCGATCGTGTGTACAGGGCATAACAGACAGAAAAGCGCAAATTGTCTTTTACTAACACGAAATCAGCTAAAGCAGCCCAAAGGGTGGCGCCATCCGAAAGGAACTTCCCCTTTATAGTGCCGTCGTACGTGTTGTACGCCACCGCGCTTTGCTAGAGCATTTTTTTTTCACGATCGTGTGTAGGCAAGGCCGTTTTAATGATCGGGTTGAAAAATAATTAGTTTTTTCTAGAGCCTGAAAAACGTTTTTTACAACCCGAAAAATAATCGTGTGTATGCGGCATTAGAGTTCTTCTTTAACTGTTTGGTGAGAATTTGTAACCTGTACAGACCTGAGATTCTCTGACACCCCCCGGACACAGGATGGAGGTCACTAGGGGGGCTGAGTGATAAATTCTCTTGTCCTTGTTTTCCAGCCAACATCCCGGTATTTGTCACGGTCACCCCGGTGAATAATTATGATCCGAAATGCGTTGACCCGCTGACATACAGTATCAATGAGAACCAGCCGTTTGGGACTGTGGTGGGACAGCTGAATGCCACAGACGCTGACTATCCCTTTAACAACTTGGAGTACAGTATCAGTGGTCCGCAGAACCCAACAATGTTCTACATCAACCCGAGAAACGGTGAGACCCATTCCTGTCTTTCCTCCTTTGTTTCCCTTTATTTACATAGCACCGACATAGGATGTAGCGCCCCACAGAGTACAAAGATCCGTGTTTTAATATAAATGTATTAAAAAAAAAAATTTGGTGCATTACTCTCCTCCTCTCTGGTGCTGTCCTAACACACTTACTGCTCTGTGATCCAGCACCATTGCACCTCTAGGTTGAATGATGCCCAGTGTCATTCAATCCACTTCCTGTGAGCCCAGGGTCTCAAGGCTCCACAATCCCTTACCTCATGGGTGCTCAACCTGTGGCCCTCCAGCTGTTGTAAAACTACAAGTCCCATGAGTCCGCATTGCAAGGCTGGCAGTTACAAGCACGACTCCCATAGGATGAGGCATGATGGGACGCTTAGTTCTGCAACAGCTGGAGGGTCACAGGTTGAGCACCCATGCCCTACCCCAACCCGGGCTCACAGGACGAATGCTGTAAAGCGTGGAATTATTTCATTACATAGCCCCCTCATCCGCATTGGTTACATTTTGGTAACTTTCCCATTGGTCAACCATTTATTTATTTTTTGCCGCCTTATGCGGATATATACATAGATAGAGCTCTTATTTTTTGTATATTTTCTAAACTTTTGGGAGGATTCGGCATCCCCTGCAGGTCATCCTTCCTTTTGCCTTTCCATAAAGCTTTCAGTGGGTGCGGGTTTTGTCTATCAAGATATTTTCTTACATCAGAGCCAACGGAGATCAGAATAAAAGAGTTAATTAAATTCTCCTAATTTAAATCTGCGTTTAGTCCGTTATCTCCAGCACAGTATTGGAGAAAGAAGCCTCCTGAGAAAAGTTGAAGATATAGATGATAGATTGAGATGGCACTAAGAGGACCTGTATTGTCTCCCCCATGGTTTGTCTTGGTCATAGGCGTGTGCCCAGGCACACCCTAATCACCCCTGGGGCACAGATTCCCCCTGCTGAAATTTCACCAAAGTCCCCCAACAGAGCTGTAACGGCTACCCAAGTAGTGAGAGGGTATCAGCCGTTGGAGACGTCCTTTTCCCTGGCAAGTTGCTGTATGCAAGTAAAACCGGTATCATCCCATCCACAAGATCCAGAGAGAGAGAGAGAGTCAGGCTCAGCTGTGAAAGGAGCAGAATAATAGTCCCATAGCATCCCCTTTCAAGAATGAGACAAGGCTGCGTTTTGAAGGGCCAAAAAAGACTGAATTTTTAATGGTACATTCACCTAGTTTATATGTGGTTACAAGCTGTTACAGGAACAATGACACTCTCCGCCCCCCCCCCTCCTCACACAGTGGGGGGGGGCTTCAATACAGATACTTTAAAATAATGACATCTCCTTGAATTAATCACTTAATCAGTATCTAGACGTTTCGGCCCCGAGACCCATTTAACATGACCTGATCAGACACATTCCTTTATCAATAGAATTTAATTAACCTTTAGAACAATACACACTCACAGATAATCCCATCAGCATACACCTGACAGGAGACTGTTAACTACACAAAAGAGAGTCAATTAGCTGAAGAAAGGGGGACATTTGAATTTAGGAGTGAAAGAGTCACTCTATAATTAACCCTTTGTATGCCTCACTGCATGAGGATTATAGATGTCCAGGCAGAATACATAGTTCCGTTACAAGAGCTCCTAAACATATATATATATATTTTATTAAAATTGTAAAAAGTAATTAAAAAAAAAATGTAAAAAAAAAAAATACAA
Organism: Rana temporaria; assembly: GCF_905171775.1. Classification (NCBI taxonomy): domain Eukaryota; kingdom Metazoa; phylum Chordata; class Amphibia; order Anura; family Ranidae; genus Rana; species Rana temporaria. The sequence goes on along the minus strand of NC_053495.1, from coordinate 6,645,728 downwards.
AAATAAAATCATAAAAATAAAAAAACTGCTGACACCATCCACTGCCCTACAGTTTTTTTACATGTATTTATAATAGTGTGTGTGTATATATATATATATATATATATATATAAAAATATAAAATATATGCCTGGGCACACCCTAATCACCCCTGTGACACAGATCCCCCTGCTGATATTTCACCAAAGCCCCCCAATGGGGCTCCTAAAAAAAAAAAAAACATGGAAAAAAAAATTAACTAAAATTGTAACAAATGTAAAAATAAAATTGTAAATAATAATAAAAAAAATTAAATAATAAAAAAAAAAATAACCGCTGACACCATCAACTGCCCTACTGTTTTTTACATTTATAAGAGTGTGTGTGTGTGTGTATGTGTGTGTATATATATATATATATATATATATATATATATATATATATATATATATATATATATATATATATATATATATATATATAAATTACACCTGGGAACACCCTAATCACCCCTGTGGCATACGTCCCCCCCCCCCCCCCAACTGATATTTCCCCAAAGGCCCCAATGGGACTCCTAAAAAAAATTTTTGTAAGATTGTAAAAAATATACAAATTAAATTGTAAAAAATAATAAAAAAATTAAATCATAGTAAAAAAAAACTGCTGACACCATCCACTGCCCTACTATTGTTTTTACATGTATTTATAAGAGTGTGTGTATGTATGTATATACCTGGGCACACCCTAATCACCCCTGGGGCACACACCCCCCCTGCTGATATTTCACCAAAGGCCCCCAATGGGGCTCCTAAAAAAAAAAAAAACATTACAATTTAAAAAAATAATATTCTAATAAAATTGTAAAAAATTATAAAAATAAATAAACAGCTGACCCATCCACTGCCCTACTGTTTTTACATGGCTTTATGAGTGTGTGTAATAAATAAATATATATATATATATATATATATATATATATATATATATATATATATATATATATAAATATATATTAATTACACACACACACACACGCGCGCGCACTCACACACACACACATACACACACACACACACACACATATGTGTGTTTGAGCTTTGGGGTGCACACCCTGATGCAATAGGCTGCGCACACCTATGGTCTTAGTCATATACCAAAAAGTGCCAGACATCAGGAATATCTTTTTGGGATCTGTGGTTTTATTGAGAAGGCCACCATCATCAATGTACCACCATTCCACACACAGGAGAGATCAATCTGCTCGGCCCCCTGGACTACGAGAAGCAGACCACCTACAGCCTGGTGATCAATCTGGTGGATCTGAATAATGACATCTTACAGGACCCGCAGAAACAGAGGCTCGGATCCTGCACCATCACCATCGATGTGCTGGTAAGAGGTCAAAATGGACAACTACAGAGACTCTCTGGGGATCCTTTATCACATCTGACACATACAGTATTGATAAGGAAAACCTCAACCTTATGGTAAAACATTTTGAAAGTTTACCACTAGGGTGAGCCCCCGTCTCCTCTCCTCACACCATCACATGCACTCTGCCCTGACACTGACACACTGACACTGTGTGTGCAGTGAGCTGTAAAAAAAGGCTTTTTTGTACCCTGCTATAATATATAGATTGGCCAGCCAGCACACTGAGACCAGCCAGGCCAGTACCCTGAGACCAGCCAGGCCAGTACCCTGAGACCAGCCAGGCCAGTACCCTGAGACCAGCCAGGCCAGTACCCTGAGACCAGCCAGGCCAGTACCCTGAGACCAGCCAGGCCAGTACCCTGAGATCAGCCAGGCCAGCACCCTGAGGCCAGCCAGCCAGGCCAGCAGCGAGCACCCTGAGGCCAGCCAGCCAGGCCAGCACCCTGAGGCCAGCCAGCCAGGCCAGCACCCTGAGGCCAGCCAGCCAGGCCAGCACCCTGAGGCCAGCCAGCCAGGCCAGCACCCTGAGGCCAGCCAGCCAGGCCAGCACCCTGAGGCCAGCCAGCCAGGCCAGCACCCTGAGGCCAGCACCGAGTACCCTGAGGCCAGCCAGCCAACACCCTGAGTTGTTATATATTTTTTTTTTTATTAATGGGCCCAGAGGTCGCCAGGGGCCTGGAGGTCCCCGGATGGCAACATTTTTTTATTTTGTTTGTTTTTATCAAAGGGCCCAGGGGCCCCGGAGGTCCCCAGGGCCCTGGATGGCAACCCCTTTTTTTTATAAAAAAATGTTCTTACATTTTTTTTAATATATTTTTTTATTTCTTTTTTTTTCCTTTTTTCTTTTTATTAAAGGGCCCAGAGGTCCCCAGATGGCAACCCCCTTACCCCCTTTTTTTTCATTTTTTTTTTTTTTTATATAAAAAAAATGTTTTTGTTTTTTTTAAATATTTTTATTATTAATATTTTTTTTTATTTGAATTATTTTTTGTAAGGGGCCCCAATTCGTGGCACCCCCTGCTTCTCAATTCACGCTCCCCCTTCTCAATTTTCTCAATCAGCGATGGCAGCCCCCGCTTCTCAATCAATTCGCGGCAGCCCTCCGCTTCTCAATTTGAGGCGGCAGCACCCCCCTCCCCGGTTCTCTGCTCCAGGGGGGCCCATGAACTCCACTATGGACTACGAAGTTGCAGCAGTTGGAGGATGTAGACAATTTCAGATGTTCAAATTTGCCGAGACAGACTTCCTCCACAATCTTTCCGATCCACGTTCATCTCTCTGTATTGTCTTCCCAGGACTACAACGACAATCCCCCCATCTGTACACCTCCATATTATGAAGTGACGATCTACTCCACCAATTCGACGGCGATCCCAGTAAAGTCGCTGACCTGCAGTGACATAGACGTTACCTCTGTGCTGAGTTACACCATTGTAGGCGGTGAGTTTTCTTCCTTAGTGTGCATTTTGCCGTTCCATTGATTGTCTGTTTGTACAAAAACCGTACCTTCCAATGAGAGCGCACGCAGATTATCTGCAGGGGGGGGAAAAAACACCCCCCAGACCTGGCCCAGAAAGGGCGTCATTGGTCTTCAGCACCACGGAATCTGCTTCTATAGTAAAACCTTGGTTTGAGAGCGTTTTGCAAGACAAGGAAAATGTTTTAATAAATTTTGCCTTGATATACAAGCGATGTCTTGATATAAGAGCAGCGTCATGTCACAACTGAGTATAAAGAGAGGAGCCTCTAAGTGTAGCAATATGGTTACATTTAATGAAGGGACAACATTTAGCAACTTATTGCTACACTTAGAGGCGCCTCTCTTCTCTTTTATACCCTGTAAAAAAAAAAATGCTTTGGATTACAAGCATGTTTCTCGAACAAATTATGCTCGCAAACCAAGGTTTTACTGTATATCAAGCCTTTGGGATAAAAATCATACTCCAAAATGTAGCTCTTCTTTCTGAATTTAACCACCACCCCCCCCTGGAGGATTTGACTGGCCAAAGATCAGGCCACTTTTTGCGATTCGGCACTGCGTCGCTTTAACCACTTAAGGACCGCCTAACGACGATATACATCGACAGAATGGCACCGCTGGGCACAATCACGTACCTGTACGTGACCGTATAAAGCCCAGCGGTGGGTCGCGGGCGCACGCGACCCGGTCTGAAGCTCCGTGACCTCGGCCGTGGGACTCGCGGACCCGATCGCCGCTAGAGTCCCGCGATCGGTCCCCGGAGCTGAAGAACGGGGAGAGCCGTGTGTAAACACAACTTCCCCGTTCTTCACTGTGGCGCCGTCATCGATTGTGTGTTCCCTGATATAGGGAACCACAATCTATGACGTCAGACCTACAGCCACACCCCCCCTACAGTTGTAAACACACATGAGGTCACACTTAACCCCTTCAGCGCCCCCTGTGGTTAACTCCCAAACTGCAAATGTCATTTTCATAGTAAACAATGCATTTTAAATGCATTTTTTGCTGTGAAAATGACAATGGTCCCAAAAATGTCTCAAAATTGTCCGAAGTGTCCGCCATAATGTCGCAGTCACGAAAAAAAATCGCTGATCGCCGCCATTAGTAATAAAAAAAAAATTAATAAAAATGTCATAAAACTATCCCCTATTTTGTAAACGCTATAAATTTTGCGCAAACCAATCGATAAACGCTTATTGCGATTTTTTTTTTTTTACCAAAAATAGGTAGAAGAATACGTATCGGCCTAAACTGAGGAAAACATTATTTTTTTTATGTTTTTGACCTCCAGATGAGGCCATCACTTACCCTCCAGATGAAGCCATCATCTGGAGGGTAAATGATGGCCTCATCTGGAGGGTAAATGATGGCCTCATCTGGAGGGTAAGTGATGGCCTCATCTGGACGGTAAGTGATGGCCTCAATTGGGGGGTAAGTGATAAGGCCATCACTTACCCTCCAGATGAGGCCATCACTTGCCCTCCAAATGAGGTCATCACCTAGGAAGGTAGGGTGGTGGAGCTATGAAGCTTCATTGGTTAGCAGGTGGTGGAAGTAGGGTCAGCAATGGGGGGGGGGGGGTTGGGTTGGTGAAGTTATGCCTCCTGCACCAGGCCTGGGCCCCATCAGTTCAGCAAAATTGTCCAGGGGACAGAAATTAGCTTTTATATACCGTGCAATTCTATCTAGCAGTGAGCTCAGTAAGTTTACCTTTGTCGAGGGAAGCATAATTGTGAACTGTATGTTGGGTGGGTGAACGATGCTCCAGCACACAATGTTTGTCAGTGACTGGTTCTCTTTACCAATAAAGCCTTTTTGTGTATGGCCTCCTTTCTTCTTACAGGTAATACTAATAGCCGCTTTCAGATGAATAACAATAACGTCATGCACAACCCGTTCTCCTTTAACACCGATGGTGGTGTCTATGACCCTGAAAATTACAAGCTCCTCATCCTGGTGACGGACAGTACGACCTCCCCTCAGTACAGCACCACCGCCACAGTGTTTGTCACCATTATCCCCTGGACCACCACACAGCCCACCATCACAACCACAACATCTGTGAGTAAAATGTTTATTTTTTCTAGAAAAGATCAGAAGACATCAGACTTAAGTTGAATGTCCAGCAGTCTATTGAAGATTCTTTGATTAGGGCAGGTGTGCGCTGCTTAGACTTGAACTGCAGTGCTGAGTAACGACCAGCAGATGGCGAAGGCTCAAAGCTGAACATTATAATACAAAGCAGAATTAATGGAGAGTTATTGAATACGGCATTTGAGAGGTTCCCCCTGGCAGCACAGAGCCAGCTGATATAACCTGGATGGACGCTTGCCTTTCAGTTAAATCCTCTGTAATCTTTTCTGTTTCCAGACTCCACAGAAGCAAACGACGATTGTGAATCAGACTCTGGAGTACTGGCAGCCCGACACCTGGTTCATGGTGGTCATAATCATCACCGGGGCCCTGCTCCTCTGTGCCATTGGTCTGCTGACCTGGGCTCTGTGTAGAAGGTGAGTCCTCTGTCACAACACACCGGGGTGGACAAATGAATGTAGAAATCAGGAACCAGTCAGGCCAGCCTGAGACAGGATTCATTATCGGGATCTGGGAATTGGTGATCAGTGAGAAGAATGTCCCTTACATTGGTGATCAGTGAGAAGAATGTCCCTTACATTGGTGATCAGTGGAAAGAATGTCCCTTACATTGGTGATCAGTGGGAAGAATGTCCCTTACATTGGTGATCAGTGGGAAGAATGTTCCTTACATTGGTGATCAGTGGGAAGAATGTCCCTTACATTGGTGATCAGTGAGAAGAATGTTCCTTACATTGGTGATCAGTGAGAAGAATGTCCCTTACATTGGTGATCAGTGGAAAGAATGTCCCTTACATTGGTGATCAGTGGGAAGAATGTCCCTTACATTGGTGATCAGTGAGAAGAATGTTCCTTACATTGGTGATCAGTGGGAAGAATGTTCCTTACATTGGTGATCAGTGGGAAGAATGTCCTTTACATTGGTGATCAGTGGGAAGAATGTCCCTTACATTGGTGATCAGTGGGAAGAATGTTCCTTACATTGGTGATCAGTGAGAAGAATGTCCCTTACATTGGTGATCAGTGGGAAGAATGTCCCTTACATTGGTGATCAGTGAGAAGAATGCTCCTTACATTGGTGATCAGTGAGAAGAATGTCCCTTACATTGGTGATCAGTGAGAAGAATGTCCCTTACATTGGTGATCAGTGGGAAGAATGTTCCTTACATTGGTGATCAGTGGGAAGAATGTTCCTTACTTTGGTGATCAGTGGGAAGAATGTCCCTTACATTGGGGATCAGTGAGAAGAATGTCCCTTACATTGGTGATCAGTGGGAAGAATGTCCCTTACATTGGTGATCAGTGAGAAGAATGTCCCTTACATTGGTGATCAGTGAGACGAATGTCCCTTACATTGGTGATCAGTGAGAAGAATGTCCCTTACATTGGTGATCAGTGGGAAGAATGTCCCTTACATTGGTGATCAGTTAGAAGAATGTTCCTTACATTGGTGATCAGTGGGAAGAATGTCCCCTTACATTGGTGATCAGTGAGAAGAATGTTCCTTACATTGGGGATCAGTGGGAAGAATGTCCCTTACATTGGTGATCAGTGAGAAGAATGTTCCTTACATTGGTGATCAGGGAGAAGAATGTCCCTTACATTGGTGATCAGTGAGAAGAATGTTCCTTACATTGGTGATCAGTGGGAAGAATGTTCCTTACATTGGTGATCAGTGGGAAGAATGTCCCTTACATTGGTGATCAGTGAGAAGAATGTCCCTTACATTGGTGATCAGTGAGAAGAATGTTCCTTACATTGGTGATCAGTGAGAAGAATGTCCCTTACATTGGTGATCAGTGAGAAGAATGTCCCTTACATTGGTGATCAGTGGGAAGAATGTTCCTTACATTGGTGATCAGTGAGAAGAATGTTCCTTACATTGGTGATCAGTGGGAAGAATGCTCCCCTCCATGTTGGTGGTCAGAATGGTCAACATACAGCAGCTAAAACAGTCATTGGTGCCATGCCACTGGCTCTAGAAACTGGTGTTGGCTCCAGAATCACCATCCAATGAGAGGTTAAGTAGCCATATTTCAAGTAACCCCCTAACACCCACGGGTGGAACCTCAGATTTTCAGGGAACCCCGGTTGAAAATGTTGGACATAAGAAGTTTAAAGGTAAGCTGGAGGTATTGGGTGTGCAGGGCAGAGACAGAGCAGTACAGACCTCCGATGGAATGTTACAATATCCTGCAAACCTGAATTGGAGGATTGGGGTTTTCAATACACAAAAGATATCCTGTCCTAGGGGGGGGAGCAGAAGGTTTGGTTAAGAAACAAAGATTTCCTCTCACATTTTGATAAATAAGGCTGAACCCAATTCCCAGCATGCAGTTTGTCTATTCCGACCAATCAATGTGGGCACGTTCCATAGTGCAGCTCTACATGACAAACTGATGAAGTCAATTGACTGTGACGAAACGCGTAGGATTTCCGGAAACTGGAAGTAACGTCCTGGCCGCGAGCTCGCTGCTCGTTTTTAAGTACCCTTATGTTTTTGACTTTGGGCATAAATAAATACCGACACCAAGCATTGATTTTTTATATCTACATGGCAAACACACTGGAGATTAATGGCGGCAATTCTTCTTCCAGATACCCGTTATGTGCCCAAGGCCCGAAAGATGCCACAGAGCCCCTCCTGCAGGACCGGTAAGTGACTCCACTTGTAGGTGTGACAGAGTTTTGATAATTAGCGCACAAAGACACAAATTTTGGCCCAAAACCGAGATTCTACCAATATATTTCCAGTAGATCGGCCGTATTTGGTGATGTGTTTTAGTGCCGGTTTTGAAGTAGCAAATGTTTTGTTTTTTACATAAAAATATTGCGATGGCGGCAGGTTTGTGTTCATGTCTTTTGGCATAAGCGGTCCTAAATGGGGATTTAATGTTCAGGTAAAGATTCCCCACCACAGGTTTGATCTTAAATTGTTCACAAATAATTTTATTATGTGTCTGCTGCTAGGCATGAGCCGAACCCCCCCCCCCCCCCTTGGTTCGGTTCACACCAGAACGGACAAAAATGTTATGCGAACACCGTTAAAGTCTACGGGACACGAAGGTGAAAAACCAAAAGTGCTCTCCTTCTGACGTCATTTGATGTGAGAGGGGGGCGGGGTCACCCACTTACATCACTGGGTGGCCCCGCCCTTGACTATATAAGAGCTGTCAAGGCAAAAGACCCCGCATCTCTCCTCCAGGCCGGAAAGCATGAGATCGGGAAAAAAAAATTCACTGATCTCATGCCGACAGCCGCGATTGCGGCTTTGTTTACTTCCGGGTACCCGGGCGAGACGTCACAACATCGCGCCCGGGCCTCTGACGGTCATAGAGATGACTGGTGACCACCTGGTCACCGAAAATCTCTATCGTCGTGAGCCGGCTGATTCGTTCTCCGAGCCCCCAATGGCACGGGAGAGCCCGGAGAAGCACTGGATGGCGACGGGAGTCCCTTCCCGCTGCCTATAAGAATGATCAAGCGGCGGAACTGCCACTATGATCATTCTTATCGTGCGCAGAATCGCCGGCAGTAGACGGTGATATCTGAATGATGCCTGTAGCTGCCCCCATCATTCAGACGTCATATGAGGTCCACCCGAGGACAAGTAGTTGATCACGTAGATCAAGGGTCTGAAACTGGCGGCCCTCCAGCTGTTGCGAAACCACGAAAGTCCAAACGTCCCATCATCCCTCTGCCTGCGGGAGTCATGCTTGCGACTGTCAGCCTTAAAATGCATCATGGGACTTGTAGTTCCACAACAGCTGGAAGGGGCGCCAGTTTCAGACCCTTGATCTACGTGATTAAAGATGAGCTGATCAAATATTGTCCATTGAGAATAAACAATGTTAATGGGGAAAAAATCTTAATTATGGCCACTGGGTGGAGGTGAGGAGCATACTTATTTCTTATGATACTCAGTGACATCTAGTGGCCATAATGCGGTATTTCCACCCATTCACACTTTTTTTATGTGCTATAAGGGCACGAGTAGACAAGCAATGTTTATTAGCCAGATTCAGGTACAGTTACGACGGCGTATCAGTAGATACGCCATCGCAACTCCGAATCCGCGCAGTCGTATATTTAAGCGTATGCTCAAACTGAGATACGCTTAAATATTGCTAAGATACGACCGGCGTAAATCTTCTACGCCGTAATTTCTTAACTGCATATTTACGCTGGCTGCTAGGAGCGTGTATGTGGATTTACGCCTAGAATATGTAAATCAGCTAGATACGCCTATTCACGAACATACGCCCGGCCGTCGCAGTACAGATACGCCGTTTACGTAAGGGGTTTTCAGGCTTAAAGATAAACCACCAAAAAGATGGCGCAGCCAATGTTAAGTATGGCCGTCGGAACCGCGTCAAATTTTTCAAATTTTACGTCGTTTGCGCAACTCGTCCGTGAATGGGGCTGGCCGTAATTTACGTTCACGTCGAAAGCATTGACGATTTGCCGACGTCATTTGGAGCATGCGCACTGGCATACGTCCACGGGCGGCGCATGCGTCGTTCGATCGAAACGTCATTTACGTGGGGTCGCACTTAATATACATAAAACACGCCCACAGCTTCAACATTTGAATTAGGCGGGCTTACGCCGGCCCTAATACGCTACGCCGCCGTAACTTCGGCGGCAAAATCTTTGAGAATACCATACACGCCTCTCAAAGTTACGGCGGCGTAGCGTATAGGAGATACGCTACGCCCGCCGAAAGGTATGTGAATCTAGCCCAACATTTTTTTTTTTTTTTGCAGAAACCCTCGAAAATGTAATTGAAATTGTTGCATTTAATGAATTATAATGCAAAATATACAATCCATTTTTTTTTTGTAAAATATAAAAGATATCTAAAACAACCTTGCGCTAAAAATGAAAAAACAAACACAAACTGCTGCACTTTTAAATTTCTGAATACAAATAAACAATATATAAAGTGTGAAAGAAAGTTTTGCTGTCTGTTATCTAACAGAGAAATAAATCACCAAAATAGACACAAAATAAATCAAACATGTGCTATAAATTTATCAAAAGTTAATTGACACAAAATAAAGTGATGAATATAAACAAATGTCCTTCAAAGTACATACCGGCGGATCCCGTCTTGTATATGACGTTCTTATAACACATTATACTCTGTAATATCGATTCTGTGAATTGTCCTTCTTTTCTTTTCTTGCAGCAGTTTGACTTCAGAGCTCAGGATCCAAGTAAGTGTTGGCTCCGCCCACAGCGCGGCCTGCGGCCACCGGCTGCTTGAGTTCTCTAACAATCCTCGACTCCGCCCACAGCGCAGCCTGCGGCCACCGGCTGCTTGAGATCTCTAACAATCCTTGACTCCGCCCACAGCGCAGCCTGCGGCCACCGGCTGCTTGAGATCTCGAACAATCCTCGACTTCGCCCACAGCGCAGCCTGCGGCCACCGGCCGCTTGGGGTCTCTAACAATCCTTGACTCCGCCCACAGCGCAGCCTGGGGCCACCGGCCGCTTGGGGTCTCTAACAATCCTTGACTCCGCCCACAGCGCAGCCTGGGGCCACCGGCCGCTTGGGGTCTCTAACAATCCTTGACTCCGCCCACAGCACAGCTGAACTTTCCTCCGTCCCCAGACGATCAGCGGCCGATATCGGATCATTTCTGATCAATATTCAGATTATCATTACTCAGCCATCTTTATACTCCAGTTGATGACTGTGCCTAGGCTGAGATGATGTCATCAGTCTGCTGCAGGCAGGAGATAACATTTCCTCAGTCTCTCTTCCCTCCCCCCTCGCAGTGTATCGGTCGCCATGTTTATGGAGAAATGTCTTCAGTCACCTTATTAATATTCTTCCTCCTCTGCCGGCAGTGACGGGACGGGAGTATCTCTTCAACAGCCACACCGGGGAGAGACGTTGGGTGTGAGGAGAGAGAGGGAGAGACGCCGACTCACCGAAAATCACAATCACCACCAACGTGTCATCCGGAGAGAGCCGAGGAATCACCAGATTTTATTCTGATTGTTTTTATATATTTTCTGTAAAGCCGAAGAATTGTCTTGATTGTACATCGCTACAGTATAAAATCTATCTTCTGTATACACGATGGTGTGCGGCGCCTCTTCTTATCCTGCAGGGGGAGCCAACAGAAGCTGGGACAACACACCTTGTATAGAATGTATATACACTATAATACCAAAAGTATTGGGACGCCGGCCTTTACACGCACATGAACTTTAATGGCATCCCAGTCTTAGTCCGGAGGGTTCAATATTGAGTTGGCCCCGCCCTTTGCATCTATAACAGCTTCACCTCTTCTGGGAAGGCCGTCCACAAGGTTTAGGAGGGTGTCTATGGGAATGTTTGACCGTTCTTCCAGAAGAGCATTTTGTGAGGTCAGGCACTGATGTTGGACGAGAAGGCCTGGCTCGCAGTCTCGGCTCTAATTCATCCCAAAGATGTTCTATGGAGTTGAGGTCAGGACTCTGTGCAGGCCAGTCAAGTTCCTCCACCCCATTTCACTCATATATGTCTGCCCCCCCCCTAAGCCGAGCTGAGTCGAGCCCTTCAGTGGAACGCCCCCATAGCCAAGCTGAGCTGAGCCCTTTGGTGTACTATTCCCACCCCCCCCCCCCATAGCCGAGCTGAACCTAGCCCTTTAGTGGACCGTCCTGCCCCCGAGCCAAGCTAAGCTGTGCTCTTCAGTAGACTGCCCTGCCCCCTGAGCCAAGATGTGGAACGAACCAAGCAGCCTGGGGGGAGACGGGAGCAGGCCCGTCACTACAGGACAGGCAAAACAAACAATTGCTTGGGGCCCCGAGCTGGCCTGGGGCCCCCAACTTCCCCTTCCCAGGATGTAGCGTGGCCGAGCTCCTCTTCCTTCCACCTGGAGTCCTGTCAGTCCGGCCAGGTCCAGCGCACGGTACAGGAGATTCAGTTTTCTGTTCCCGGCTGGACTGACAGGAAGTCCACACTGAGTGCTCACTTCCTTTCAGTCCGGCCGGGAAGACAGGAAACTGAATCTCCTGTACCGCACGGTACCCAGCCTGGGCACTATCTGATAAGGGACTGGGGAAGAGGAGCTCGGCCACGCTACAGCGGCAGCCTACAGGGAAGAAGGGGAGGTAAGAATATAATTTTTTTTTTAGTGTAGCGCTAACGTAGGCTTTGCATGTGGGGGGGGGGGGGGGGGTGCTTGGGGCCCCCATTTTGCTTGGGGCCCCCGAATTCCTTCAAACGGCCCTGGGCGGGAGAGCGCGTTGATCGACACAGGAGGGTGAATGACAGTGACTGGATCTACACAGGAGCTTGCCTTGTTCCTTATTCATCGAAAATTACGGACCGGATGGGGACAAGACACAGCACTGGACAGGCTGTCACTGAAACCGGCCCACCGAGCCATCGGCCCACCGGGAAACTCCCCGTAGTCCCTATGGCTCAGTACATGCCTGCTAACAGTTGACCTTAAAATCAAGGCGTTTCGTTTGGAAACATTTGCAAATACATGCGTGAGCTGCAGGACCATTTCACGGCACCCCCAGTGTACTGCAGTCCTAACTCTATAGATTTTGAGAGCCTCCAAAGATGGAGCCCATATATAATAATAATAATAATGGATAGATTGAGGGCAGGTGAGCCTGGAGGGAACCCACCCCTCCTTAAAGGTATCGGAACGCACTGGACACCCAGCAAGAGCACAATGGCAGTGAAGGCATCCAGTACGTCTCCATACCAACTACCAACACTACCAACGAATGGCAACCACCCCAAACTATAACTGGTCTCTGCAGCAAGGTCTCACCCGAGGGGTCTGGGCACTAACAAGTATTCACCAGAGCTCCCGATGGAATTAGGGGAGGAGGCAGGGTAGGGGTTGGGCGGGGCAACTGGTGGCGCGTAATCCTTGAGGCCTGGCTAGTAACTCAGGACTTGACATTTTGAGCCCTGACTACATGTTTCTACGCCTTTGTTTTGCTGAGCCAATTAGGAGGAGCCGATGAAGTCATTGGGCCAGATTCACGTAGCTCAGCGGATCTATAGATCCGCTCGATCTACGTGAATTAAGATCCGCTCCCGCAAGTTTAGGAGGCAAGTGGCTAATTCACAAACCACTTACCTCCAAACTTGCGACGGCGGATCCTAAATCCCCCAGCGGAATTCAAATTCCGCGGCTAGGGGAGTGTCATATTTAAATCAGGCGCGTTCCCGCGCCGATTTAAATACGCATGCGTCGTCCGGGGAATTTCCCGGCGTGCATTGCTCCCACTGACGTCAATAGGACGTCAGTGGTTGCAACGTGAGCGGGACTTGCGACGCGCGTGTTCGTGAATCGGCGTACGCAAACGACGTAGGAAATTTCAAATTCGACGCGGGAACGCCGGCAATACTTAACATTGGCTGCGCCTGATAAAAGAAAGGGTAAGTATACGACGGAAAACCGCTACGGAAACGACGTAAAAACAATGCGACGGGTCCGTGTACGTTCGTGAATTTGCGTATCTCGCTGATTTCCATATTATTTATCTTAAATCAGCGGGAACGCCCCCGGCGCCATTTTTAAATTTAAAAAAAGATCCGACGGTGTAACACAGTGTAACACTGTCAGATCTAAGCCCTATCTATGCGTATCTGATTCTATGAATCAGGCGCATAGATAGGACCAGTGTAAGTCAGAGATACGATGGTGGATCTGTAGATACACCGTCGTATCTCTTTGTGAATCTGGCCCACAGAGTGGAATTCTGGGTAATAAAGTTGTGATTCGGAGACCAGAAATAGATTGCAGAAAGGAGAACTTTAGAGTGAGGAACCAAAAAGCTCCGTTCCTGATCTTCACACGAATCGCAGCGGCTGCAGAAAGGATGGTGAGTTCTCCTCTCAGCTTCATTTATTGATATTTAGTATCAGGAATGTATCAATGTGTGTCACAAACACCTCCTCTACCTGCAGAGCTGATGGTCATCCAATCCTCACATTAATAGCACACGGGTGGTAAGCAGGGGCATTGCTAGGTGGCAAAAAGACCAGGGGCTTCAGCCCGAAGTCCAAGGCCGCAAACCGGGGGGGGGGGGGGGGGTTGTATGTGACACAGGCTTTTTTTTTTTGGCTAGCATGTGACCTACCTGACCTACATACACTGACCAACCTGACATGCACACACTGACCTTCCTGCACTGACGGTAGTTACCTACCTACACTGACCTACCTGCACTGACGGTAGTTACCTACATACACTGACCTACCTACACTGACCTACCTGACCTACATACACTGACTTACCTACACTGACCTACCTGACATACACTGACCTACTTACACTGACCTACCTGACATACACTGACCTACCTGCACTGACGGTAGTTACCTACATACACTGATCTTCCTGCACTGACGGTAGTTACCTACATAAACTGACCTACCTACACTGACCTACCTGACATACACTGACCTACCTGACCTACATACAGCGAGCAGGGATGTGGCACCGGCGATGCGGCCGTATTGTAATTCCCGCCTTCTGGAGCCAGTGCAGCATCTATGGACCAGATGTGGATTGCCACTGTCACCTGCCACCATTTACAGATTGTCACTTGCCACCATCACCTGCCACCTGATGTGGATTGGCACTGTCACCTGTCACCATTTACAGATTGCCACGTCACCTGCCACCAGATGTGGATGATCACCTGCCATTATTTGCAGGATTGTCACTTACCAGGCCAGCCAATGCCACCAAATGTGCATTGGTGGCAGGCTGGCAGCACTGGTCCATTTAGTGAGGGCAGGAGAGCGGTGATGCGGGGCAGTCAGTGAGAGATGAAGTAATTTCTCTGCTCCCCGCCGCACCACTGACCTTGAAGAGGCCCATGCTGTGAGGGCGGAAGAGCGGTGGTGCAGGGTGGGTGGAGAGTGATCATCTCTGCTCGTCCGCCTGCTCGCTTCTGTTATCCGCCTACCAGGCTTTCTCATGCAGCCCTGGACGCCTGCCGCACACGCGGCTGCCTGTGGCATGAGACTCAGGGCTATGGGCAGGGCTATAGCCTCAATAGCCCCCCTAGCGACGCCACTGCCACACAGATCTATGGCAGGCAGCTCCCCTCAGTAAGCTTCTTCCAAGCACCTGGGTCTCAGCATTCCTCCCTCAAGTATTTTATAACTAGTATTAGTTTGCCACATTATACTGGACTTGTTCTGTGATGTTGAAGACCTTTTCCCAGCTTGCACAAACTGCTTATTCATGAGTGTCAGGAACCTCCCCCGGGGTCACCGGGTAAATCGGTCATCTCAATCCAATCACCATGAAATGTGTCAACGCCGATGTTGCTTGTCCAAAAACATGATGAGAATTGTGAAAGTTCCTTATTCTAATTTAATCCTAAAATATTTTACTTCTCCATTCAGAAAGGTTGCTACTGTATTTTAACTTTAAAATGATGACTTTACAAAATGCTGAATGGTATACAGTACTGTTGAAATAAAGTTTTTTTACCCTAAAATATCAAACATGTTATTCTTACCTGCTCTGTGCTATGGTATGGCACAGAGCATCTCTTCTGGGGTCCCCATGGTGGCGCTCTAGGCTCCTCCTCTTCTGTGTCTGCCCCCATAGCAAGCACTTGCTTTGGGGGCTGATGAGTGTGCTCGATTCCAAGCTGGGCTGTGTACATCTATTGGCACACACGGCACGGAATGGCCCCGCCCCCTCCTCGCTGAATTTGACTGACTGCAGCAGAAGCCAATGGCTTCCGCTGCTGGCTGGCAGTCCCTGTGTGAAGAGGGAGAGAAGACTGTAGCCAGACACAGCACTGGATCCATCCAGGGGTGAGGTAAGTATTTAGAGGGGGAGGGGGGTACACCAAGTCCTAAAACATTTTTTACCTTAACCCCTTGATGCCAACGTAACACATATATGCGGCCTCCAGTGGTGGCAGGTGGGCTTTTCTTCTGGGGGGGCGGCAAACAACCAGCACTACCCCCTTCCGGGCGGTGCGGCACTGATGCACCCCCCGCACCGGGGGGGGCGGGGCTCACGGCACTGTCAGCCAGTACCTTCCCCGGTAGAGCAGGTGGATCAACGCATTTCGCCTAAGAAAAGCTTCCTCAGTATCCACTTTGTTTTTCAACCTTTATGATATTGTAGCATTGATTGTATTGTTTATCAGCTACCAATCATAAAGGTAGAGAAACAAAGTGGATCCCGAGGACGCTTTTCTTGGGCGAAACGTGACAAATTCACCTGCTCTTCGTTTTCATGTTCATCCAATTACATCATTTTCACATTGTAACTGTAGTTGGTACCAAATGTTTAATATGAGGTTATATCTTTTTTACCACAATATACAAGTCTTTAAGTGGGATTTGTAAAATTGGGAGAAAGCTAAAACTAATCTTAGGTCTCTAAGGAGCAGACACAGCCACACAATGAAGTTGGACGGGAAGTGGTTCAATCTTTAACTGCATAAGGGATCTTTTTCAGGTAGAGCAGTAAGGATGTGGAAATCCCTTCCACAGTCAGTGGTGTAAGCAGAGTTTTTGGATCAATTTCAACAACTTTCATTGAGTTTTTTGGCAAACAAAATGTACAGCGATATTGGAAATGGTAGTTTTTTACCTCAACATTAAACTGGATGGACTGGTGTCTTCTTTCAACTTTACCAACTGTAACAAGGCCGGTCATTCATGCCTCTGAAGTCTTCTCCTTTCCTTAATATGTATACAAATGTGATGTCATTAGTTATGCTACTAATAAATGTATTAAGAATCACAATATTAAAGCGGAGTTCCGGCCACAATTTCACTTTTTAAATATAAATACCCCTGTAATACACAAGCTTAATGTATTCTAGTAAAGTTAGTCTGTAAACTAAGGTCCGTTTTGTTAGGTTGTTACAGCATTTAGATACTTTATAAAATAGAAATTGACTGGGGCCATCTTAAGTGTGGGCATCATGAAGCCAGACTGTATGACTTCCTGGATTTCAGCCTTGCAGATCTCGCACATGCTCAGTGCTGCACAAGCAGTGTCAGATCAGGTTTCAGCACCTGTGCTGTCCAAGTCACATGATTCTTTGAGACTGGGGAGTGCACAGACTCCTGAAAAAAAGTTACACCCACTACATTCCCAGGAGTCTGTGCGGTGTAGGTTAGGAAGCATTAAGCACCTAGGTGCAGGAAGAGGGAAGATTAACTATTCTACCTAGCAACAACACTTTGAAGGCATCTAAAAAAAAAAAAAAAATCGTAAAGGACTAATGACATTTTTTAAAAACTACTGATGTAATGTTATATTTATGGGTGGAACTCCACTTTAACAAATAAAATCTGACTAATTTTATCTCACTTTCCATTTCCCTTTAAAAGGACAAAATGCATCTTCCAAAATGTACTCTACTGTTGATATTTGGGGTGTCTGCCTCACTCGGCATCTCCCCGAAGTTCCTCCCGTGTGATGATGAAAAAAACGCCACAATTGTGAGATGTAGCGGACGGAAGCTCAAGCATGTCCCTCTGATCACATCAGACCGAGTCATTGCATACGACCTGTCCTTCAATAAACTGAGACATCTGACCAAAAGAACGTTTGCCGGTGTGCCAAATTTGGAAAAGCTTAATTTGAGTAACAACTGCCAGCCAACCAACCTGAGACCGGACAAAGGGAAGTGCTGGGTGATCATTGATCCTGATGCATTGATTGGTCTGAAGCATCTAGAGGACCTGGACCTGAGTGGGAACAGTCTGACCACAATTCCTCCTTTACCAGAAAACATTAAACACTTAAATCTTAATCTCAACAACATTGACACACTGTCGGAGAGAGATTTTGCCGGATTAACCATACTGACCTTGTTAGACGTAGGATGGAACTGTTATTACAGGAACACGTGTGCCAGAGAGTTCAGTATCACAGAAGGTGCTCTCAGAGATGTCACCTCCCTGGAAATATTGGTGCTTTCCTTTAATAACATAAGTTCCTTCCCCAGGAACCTTCCTTCATCTCTCACAGAATTATATCTAGCAGAAAATAAGATCTGGAAGATTGACAAAGAGGACCTGTGCCACCTCACCAAGCTCCAGAAACTGGATGTACAGTGGAATTGCGCAAGGTGTGACCATGCCGCCCAGCCTTGCTTTCCCTGCCAAAACGACAGCGCCTTGCAGCTTCGGCCTGGAGCTTTTGACTGCCTCACCAACCTCTCCGACCTCAACCTCCGAGGAAACTCACTTCCCACCGTGAACAGTTCTCTCTTTGATAAGTTGAGCTGCTTGACCCGTTTAGATTTATCTGATAACTTGTTAGATTTAGCAAAGGAAACATTTTTTTCAAAGTTAAAAAAGGTGCAAATCTTGGATGTAGACTTTAACTTTCGAACAGATCGAATGTATGAGAAATTGGTTATAAACCCCAGTGCCGCTTCCATGAAGTCTCTCAAGAAGATCTCCCTGGTTGGGTACTTCTTCAACATTCTAGATTCCAACAGCATTCAATCTCTGCTCACATTGCCAAACCTGAAGGAAATTTACCTTAGAACAAACTTTATCCTACAGACCAACCTGAGCATGCTTTTGTTAAACAAGAACATTCGCAGAGTTGATTTGGCGGGAAATCTGATCTCTTTCCAACAGAGCTGCGAAAAAAAAAAGAATGAATTCTCACCCTACTTTTTCAGTCAACAGAAAAAAAAACGTGAGGATTACATTGCTGGTTGGGTGGACTTTCAACATGATATAAAAGAACAACGTGAGGATTACTTTGATGGTTGGGTGGACCTTCAACATGATATAAAAGAACAACGTGATTACTTTGATGGTTGGGTGGACCTTCAACATGATATAAAAGAACAACGTGAGGATTACTTTGATGGTTGGGTGGACCTTCAACATGATATAAAAGAACAACATGAGGATTACTTTGATGGTTGGGTGGACCTTCAACATGATACAAAAAAACATGAGGATACTACAAAAGAAAGTCCAAACTGCTGGCATTATAAACGGTCAGTTGACTTATCATTTAATAATCTGATGGCTCTTAGCTCAGATGACTTTGTTGGAATGGAGGACGTCGAATGCCTGAACATGAGCTACAACTACATTAACAAACGTCTGGATGGTAATCAGTTTGGGCATCTGAAGTCGCTACGACATTTGGATCTCTCGTACAACAGATTTGACTTGTACTATTACTTGGCTTTTAGTGAACTACCAAACCTCAGGGTATTAAATCTGGCCCATAATGAATATCAGTTCATGCTTAAAGGTGTCAACCACAATCTCAATTTTCTTGAAAATCTCACCAATCTGATCGAACTGAATCTGAACCATAATATGATTGGCTTGCGTATAACAGAAGAGCTTAAGAACCCCTCACTGGAGAGACTTTTTTTCAGGCATAACGAGTTGATGAATGTGTGGGAATATGGTAAACAGACGTACATTACTCTGTTTACCAACTTCACCCGTCTGAAGTTACTGGACATCAGCTACAATAAGCTAGCGGTCATCCCAGTAAAAGTTTTGGAACGTTTTCCTTTGTCGCTTGAAACTCTCATAATCTCTCACAATAATTTGTATTCCTTCCACTGGGAGAAGATCACCTATCTAGTCAATCTTACCCACCTGGATCTCAGTCATAACTCCCTGAAATCTCTTCATAGCAACATGACCACCATCAGAAGCAAGCTCACCTACTTAAATCTGAAATTGAACAAAATTACATCTGTAAACAAAGAATTTTTTGAATTGTTTCTGGAGCTCAAGTCCCTGTACCTAGGTGGAAACCGGATTCAAACCATAGACGTGAACAGTTTCCCAAAGAAGCTCCTCCAAACTTTACAATACTTAGATGTGCAGAAAAACCCGTTTGACTGTACTTGTCACACCAGTTGGTTCACCCATTTCCTGATGGAGACAAAGATCACAGTTCCCGGCCTTGCCACCAAAATGAGATGCGATTCACCGGACAGCATGAGAGGTAAGCTTCTACTCTCGATGAACCTGGAGTCATGTCAAGACTTGTATGGTCGAAAACTCTTTTTATGTTCCACTTTTCTAGTGATTTCCTGGTTGCTGGTTACCCTAACCTTAAAGCTTTTTTCATGGGACTTGTGGTATCTGAGTCAGGTGCTTTTAGCATCCATCAGATGTTATTCAAAGCTACCAGGACAGTCAACGGAGGAGTATGATGCCTTCGTAGTGTTTAATACAAAGGATGAGGCCATAACTGACTGGGTCTACCATGAGCTTTTGGTGCAGTTGGAAGGTCATGAAATGGGCAGTTTTAACTTATGCCTGGAAGACAGAGATTGGCTAGCTGGAAAATCGAGCATTGAGAACCTTTATGATGCCATATATAAAAGCAAGAGAACGATCTTCATTCTTGATTGTGAAGGATTTAGTACTGGTGTCCTCTGCCATGCCTTCTTAATGTCCCATCAAAGACTACTGGATGAGAAGAAGGATGTGTTGGTTCTGGTGATTCTTGATCACCGGATGAGAATGTCTCCATATTTACTGACCAGGAAAAGGATTTGTCCAAAAACATTCATGA
>NC_053495.1:6555205-6620205 GCF_905171775.1 Rana temporaria | reverse complement strand
TATAGATAGACTTGCCATGTTAAGTATGGCCGTCGTTCCCGCGTCGAAATTTTAAATTTTTATTTTTTTTGCGTAAGTCGTCCGTGAATAGGGATGGACGTAACTCACGTCTAAGTTTAAAAAATGACGTCCTAGCGACGTCATTTAGCACAATGCACGGCGGGAAATTTCGGAACGACGCATGCGCAGTTCATTCGGCGTGGGGACGCGCTTCATTTAAATGAATCACGCCCCCTACCCGCCGATTTGAATTCCGCCGCAAACTAAGTGTGATTCAGTTCCAGGCCACAGGGTTTCCCCAAAAAGTGAAGTCTGCTGGTATCACGGAGCCATCATGGTGATCATTCTGTGTCTCCCGTCTCTTATCCCCTCTGTGTTTCCATACAGGTGACACCCCCTGAGATCTGCGCAAGGAAAGACACCCGCTTCCTCACCCTGAGTGCCCACACCGGATGCCATGGGGTCCGTACCCCCCGTGTTACTTTGTATCACCCTGCTCTTCATCCATGATACCTGGGGACAAGGTACATACATGACCACAGTGCTGCTATTACCTAGAATCCTGAGCTGGACACTCTGATCTCTTCCCCACTCTGCACCCCTCGGAGTTTCTTAGATCAGCCCGGGTCAGAATTTACAAATCTGTGTTATCATTTACTGTCTTATCTGTACAGGTGAGAACAGGAAGAGAGGAGAAAAGGGGAGCAGGGAGAGAGCAGAATGAAGCAGGGAGGGAGCAGGAAGGGAGTGGGAAAGAAGCAGAGAAGGAGCAGGAAGGGAGCAGGTGAGATCAGGGTGGAAGGAGAAGGTGGGAGCATAGAAAAACCACAGAAGGAGTGTGGAAGAAGCAGATAGGAAGCAGGTAAATGCAAGGAGAAGGAGCAGGGAAAAAGACAGGAAGGAGTGGGTAATGAAGATGGGAAGGAGCAAGGAAGAAGACGGGAAGGAGCGAGGAAAAAGACGGAAAGGTGCGGGGAAAAAGACGGAAAGGTGCGGGGAAAAAGACGGAAAGGAGCGGGGAAGAAGATGGAAAGGAGTGAGGAAGAAAGACTGAAAGGAGCGGGGGAAAAGATAGAAAGGAGCGGGGAAGAAGATAGGAATGAGTGGGGAAGAGGATGGAAAGGAGTGAGGAAGAAAGACTGAAAGGAACGGGGAAAAAGATAGAAAGGAGCGGGGAAGAAGATAGAAAGGAGTGAGGAAAAAGACGGAAAGGAGCGGGGAGAGAGGTGGAAAAGAGCGGGGAAGAAGACGGAAAGGAGCGGGGAAGAAGACGGAAAGGAGCGGGGAAGAAGACTGGAAGGAGCGGGGAAGAAGACGGGACGGAGCGGGGAAGAAGACGGGACGGAGCGGGGAAGAAGACGGGACGGAGCGGGGAAGAAGACGGGACGGAGCGGGGAAGAAGACGGGACGGAGCGGGGAAGAAGACGGGACGGAGCGGGGAAGAAGACGGGACAGAGAGCGGGGAAGAAGACGGAAAGGAGCGGGGAAGAAGACGGAAAGGAGCGGGGAAGAAGACGGAAAGGAGCGGGGAAGAAGACGGAAAGGAGCGGGGAAGAAGACGGAAAGGAGCGGGGAAGAACACGGGAAGGAGCGGGGAAGAAGATGGAAAGGAGTGAGGAAAAAGACGGAAAGGAGCGGGGAAAAAGGTGGGAAGGAGTGGGGAAGAAGACGGAAGGAGCGGGGAAGAAGACTGAAAGGAGCAGGGAAGAAGACTGAAAGGAGCGGGGAAGAAGACTGAAAGGAGCGGGGAAGAAGACTGAAAGGAGCGGGGAAGAAGACTGAAAGGAGCAGGGAAGAAGACTGAAAGGAGCGGGGAAGAAGACTGAAAGGAGCAGGGAAGAAGACTTGAAGACTGAAAGGAGCGGGGAAGAAGACTGAAAGGAGCAGGGAAGAAGACTGAAAGGAGCGGGGAAGAAGACTGAAAGGAGCGGGGAAGAAGACTGAAAGGAGCGGGGAAGAAGACGGAAAGGAGCGGGGAAGAAGACGGAAAGGAGCAGGGAAGAAGATAGGAAGGAGTGGGGAAGAAGACGGAAGGGAGCGGAGATAAAGACGGGAAGGAGCAGGGAAGGAGCGGGGAAGAAGACGGAAAGGAGCAGGGAAGAAAACAGAAAGGAGCAGGGAAGAAGATAGGAAGGAGTGGGGTAGAAGACGAGAAGGAGCAGAGAGGAAGAAGAAAAGAAGGTGCAAGTGATAATGGGGAAGAAGCAGGGAGAGGGCAGTAGAGATCAGGGTGGAAGGAGCAGGTAGGGGAAGGGATGGAGAGAGGAGAAAGCAAGTAGTAGAGGGGAAGGAGCAGGGAGGGGGCAGGTGAAATCAGGGTGGAAGGAGGAAGGAACAGGTGTGAGTGGGGAATGAGCAAACAAGAAGCAAGTAGAAGCAAGGAAGGTGCAGGGAGGAAACGGGGAAGGAGTAGAGAAGTAGCGGGGAAGAGGCAGGGAAGGCGTAAGGAAGGAGCAGGAAGAGGCAGGGAAGGAGTAGAGAAGTAGTGGGGAAGAAGCAGGGAAGGAGTAGAGAAGTAGGGGGAAGGAGTAGAGAAGGAGCGGGGAAGAGGTAGGGAAGGAGTAGAGTAGCAGCGGGAAAGAGGCAGGGAAGGAGCCGGAAAGAAGCACAGAAGGAGTAGAGAAGTAGCGGGGAAGAGGCAGGGAAGGAGTAGAGAAGGAGTAGAGAAGTAGCGGGGAAGAGGCAGGGAAGGCGTAAAGAAGGAGCAGGGAAGAGGCAGGGAAGGAGCAGAGAAGTAGTGGGGAAGAAGCAGGGAAGGAGCAGAGAAGGAGCGGGGAAGAGGTAGGGAAGGAGTAGAGTAGCAGGCAGGGAAGGAGCAGAAAAGAAGCACAGAAGGAGTAGAGAAGTAGCGGGGAAGAGGCAGCGAAGGAGTAGGTAAGGGCCAGGGAAGGAGTAGGGAATAAGTGGAGAAGTAGCAGGGATGGGGCAGAGAAGCAGCAGGAAATGGAGAAGGAGATGGGAAGGGGAAGAGAAGGCATAGCGAAGGAGCAAAGAAGGAATGGGAAAAGGAAAGAGAAGAAATAGGAAATGTGTAACGTACCCGGTGGTGGAGCCTGAAGCGTTGAGGAAGACCTCTAATACAGCCCTGTTTCTGAAGTCCCTGGTAGGGTGACAGGGAATGCCGGAGCTCAGGGTGGCATGAGTGCCAGGAAAGTCTCTTGCTGGCAGGCGCTGGTATGCGTCTGGAATGTAGAAATAACAGGACCGCAACGCTTATGGAGAAGCAGGAGCCAGTGAAGGATGCAGATAGGCTGGTGTAGGACAGGCATAAGGAAGAGTCGAATAGTCCTGGTCAGCAGATAGCAGGCAAATCAAGTTCGGACAGCAGGCTGGAGAGTGGTCAGGAGACAAGCCAGAGTCAGTAACAGCAGAGTGGATGAGCAGAAGGAGCAGGCAGAAGCTAATCCAGGGAAAAGCCAGGCGTCAGTACAGGCAGCATTCAGGCAGAGAAGGAGAGGGGAGAGGAGAAGGAGCAAGGAGGGAGAAGTAGAGAGGGAGCAGGGAATAGGTGGAGAAAGAGTGGGAAAGGGGCAGAGAAGGAGCACTGGAGCAGAGGAGAAGGAATGGAAAAGGACAGAGAAGGAATAGCAAAGGCGTGGAGAAGGAGCAGGAAAGGAGCTCAGAAGGAATGGGGAAAGGGCAGAAGAGGAGTAGGGAAGGAGCAGGTATGGAAGGAGGAAGGAGCGACTGGGAGCAGGGAAGGAGCAGTGCAGAAGCAGAGAAGGCGAGGAAAGGAGCAGCAAATGAGCCTCAGATGAAAAGGGCAAAGGAGGAAACAAATGGGAAAAGGCGAGGAATGGGAAAATAGTCCTTTTTGGAATACAGAGGGAAATATTTCACCATCTGACTTAAAATTTAGCTCAGACTAATAATAATCCCCTTGTCATTGGGTGGCCTCTGTTCCCATGGTGGGACTCAGTAGATGTCACCATGCAGATCACCCCCCCCCCCCCTGTAATTTGTGTCTTCTGTTTGTAGTGGAGTTCCTCTCCTTGCCGGACACGGTGTCCATCAAAGAAAGTTCTCCCATCGGCTCCCCCGTCCATGCCTTCAGCCTGATCAACTGTACCAGCAACAACCCCACCGTCACCATCGACAGCGTCATCCCACCGGCAACGTACTTCAACACCCCAACGCAGACCCTCACCGGATCCGTCTTTGAATTACAGGTGAGACCGGCGCTGGCCGCACTGTCAGGGGGGGCTCTGTACCTGCTGAGTGCACAGAGAATGACTCTCAGCTGGAGGGTCAAACTAGAAACATTGGTTTCCGACCAAGACAGACCATTGTCCTAAATAGTTGCCAAAAAAATTGTGCAATCAGATTTTGTTGAGAAATCACTCGCCCCCTAGCATTTTTAGCTGCGGCCATCTTGGGTAAGGGCAGATGATTCATGTAGAATTTATTTCCTGGGATCCATCTGCCCTTATCTCAGGCAGGAGGTGGGGCTTAGCTGATGAAGCCCCTCTTCATTATATCATTTTGGTCTAGTCCAGTGGTCTCCAAACTGCGGCCCGAGGGCCGGATGCGGCCCTTTGCTTGCCTTTATCCGGCCCTTGGGGCACTATTCCTCCCACTGATACATGGCACTATTCTGCCATCTGACACCGACAATGGAGTACCATTTCTCCCACTGACACAATTAATAGAGCACTATTGCTCCCTATGATACCAGCAATGGGGCACTATTCCTCCCCCTAATACCAGATGTTCACCAACAATGATGCCAGGAAAATCTCTACTCCCGCTGGCCAAAGTCCGGCCCTCCAAGAGTCTGAAGGACAATAAACCGGCCCTTTGTTTAGAAGGTTTGGAGACCCCTGGTAGTCATTGGTGACAAAGGCCTTGCCTTAAAAACAAATCTACTCATTGTGCCTCACAGGAGGAACGGTACCAAGAGGCAATACTGATGTCAACGGCCATTGACCGGCTATCCACACAGTTTGCACCACACTCCTCTCACATAATAATTTATCAGCCACAATGGGATGTAATTGGTTTCTGTTTAAGGTGACACCAACAAGGGGTTTAATGTATTTCTATAGGGAAAATCAAGTAAAACACTTTTCTATTACTGGATGGAGCTGGGGAGGGTTTAAGGTCTGTGTCATCTGTGTCCCCAAATGGAGAGATTCCCTCTTACTTCCTGTCCAGGTGACAACATTGCTCCTAGTACAGGAAGTGAAGTGAACTCTTCCCAGTGGAGTCTTAGGCAGCAATAAGATCCTAACAGAAGTTTGAACTCCTTGCTCCATCCAATCGGGGGGTCTCCAAACTTTCTAAATAAAGGCCAGTTTACCGTTCTTCAGACTGTGGCCAGTGGGAGTAGAAAAGGTCCTTTGGTCAGTGAACACAGTGAGCATAAACAATGTCCCATCTTTGGTGTCAGTGGGAAGAATTGTGCGTGCCCCATCATTGGTGTCATTGGGATGCATTGTTGGTGTCATTGGGAGAAATTGTGCCCTATCTTTGGTGTCAGTGGGAGGAATTGTGCCCCATCATTGGTGTCATTGGGACACATTGTTGGTGTTATTGGGAGGAATTGTGTCCCATCATTCGTGTAACAGGGGGGCGCATTGTTGGTGTTATTGGGAGGAATTGTGCCCCGTCATTGGTGTTACAGGGGGACGCATTGTTGTTGTCATTGGGAGGAATTGTGCCCTATCTTTGGTGTCATTGGGAGGAATTGTGTCCCATCATTCGTGTAACAGGGGGGCGCATTGTTGGTGTCATTGGGAGGAATTGTGCCCCGTCATTGGTGTCATTGGGACACATTGTTGGTGTTATTGGGAGGAATTGTGCCCTATCTTTGGTGTCATTGGGAGGAATTGTGTCCCATCATTCGTGTAACAGGGGGATGCATTGTTGGTGTCATTGGGAGGGATTGTGTCCCATCATTGGTGTCATTGGGACGCATTGTTGGTGTCATTGGGAGGAATTGTGCCCTATATTTGGTGTCATTGGGAGGAATTGTGCCCCATCATTGGTGTTACAGGGGGACGCATTGTTGGTGTCATTGTGAGGAATTGTGTCCCATCATTGGTGTCACAGGGGGACGCATTGTTGGTGTCATTGGGAGGAATTGTGTCCCATCATTGGTGTTACAGGGGGACGCATTGTTGGTGTCATTGGGAGGAATTGTGCCCCGTCATTGGTGTTACAGGGGGACGCATTGTTGGTGTCATTGTGAGGAATTGTGTCCCATCATTGGTTTTACAGGGGGACGCATTGTTGATGTCTTTGGGAGGAATTGTGTTCCATCATTGGTGTCATTGGGACGCATTGTTGATGTCATTGGGAGGAATTGTGTCCCATCATTGGTGTCATTGGGACGCATTGTTGATGTCATTGGGAGGAATTGTGTCCCATCATTGGTGTCATTGGGACGCATTGTTGGTGTCATTGGGACGCATTGTTGGTGTCATTGGGAGGAATTGTGTCCCATCATTGGTGTCATTGGGACGCATTGTTGGTGTCATTGGGAGGAATTGTGTCCCATCATTGGTGTCATTGGGACGCATTGCTGGTGTCATTGGGAGGAATTGTGCCCAGTTTGGAGACCACTGATCCAAAATTAGGAAAGGGAATTTCTTTATCGTTACATCACGGGACACAGAGCGGCATTCATTACTATATGGGTTATATGGAGTACCTTCAGGTGTAGACACTGGCAATCTTCAAACAGGAAATGCCCCTCCCTATATAACCCCCTCCCATAGGAGGAGTACCTCAGTTTTTTTACGCCAGTGTCTTAGGTGTTAGTCATGGTTTAGCTTGCCTCCGCATCCTTGGGATTAGGTGAGCTACCGGTTCTGTCCAAAAAAGCCTGCGCGCTAAAGTGGTCAGTAACCGGACCCCAAACCCTTGGGGTATAGCCCATAATGCTTTCTTTTTAAGAGAGCTGGACCCTGGGCCCAGAACTTAGAAAACCTTTGGGGCGCCTAATGTTTTCTGTTTGCCAGGGTGCTGTATGGGCCCAGGACAGTGGATCCTTCATGGAAGAAGAAGGTTCCCAGGGCCTGAAGGTCTAGACATCCCCACGGAGATGGGGGAAGATTGGACCTCTTGCTTGGCAAAGTCCTGCGGCATGGAGCAGGTAAGTAAGGGGAAAAACCTGCGGGGCTTGGCTCTTAGCAAGTTTTTTCTGGGAGGTCACAGGGGACATGCCTAAGGTTATGCATTGCATCTGGCAAACCAGTCACATATCATGAAGATAGGATGGCTCTATATGTTATATTTCCCCATAAAAAGTGACCTCCCTGGTAGTGTTGGAAAAGCTGTGAGTGGGGCCTTTTATGTACAAGTGTATGTGTGTGTCAGAGAGCTATGCTTACCTGCAAGCCTCCAGGCGAAGCTCTATCCAGTCCTCTCCCTCATGCCTGCAAGGCAGGCAAAACGCTGACCTCCTCGTGTGTTCCAGGCCTGCGGCTGCAGGAACAGAGAGGCCCTTCCTCCCAACCCCCCCCCCCGTCGGCGGGCGCGCGCGCGGTGCGCGTGCACGTGTTATAGACGCATTTGGCGCCGTTTTAGCTGGGGGGGAAGGGCGGGTCAGTGGTTTAAAGGAAGGGGCGGCCCTTCCTTAGATGCCACAGCTCATTCATTTCTCTGGCTTAAGGGAGGAAGGACTGGAGTGAAGCACGGGGCGCTGAGGACACACAGTGGCCAGAAAGAATACTACAGTCTTCAGAAGATTGTGGTTTAGCCTAGGAATAGGCTGGTTTTCTTTTCCATCTCATAGTCTTTTCTTTGGCAATACTACTCAGGGGGATAGAATGTTTTTTCTTGCCTAGATTGAAAAAAAAAAAAAAGAAGAAAAGTTTTTCTTTGAAAAAAAAAAAAAAAGAAAAAAAAAAAAAAAAAAAAAAAGTGTCATCTAGGGTAGAGGAAACATTTTTTATTCCCCAAACAGGTGTTTGGGCATTTAACTATTATAAGTCCCAGGTACCAATAAGTAGCAGGTGTACCTCGGTATTGTACCATGGCATCAAGATCAGAGGGTACAAAGGGTGGGGATTCCCCCGCAGAATCTGAGGTCTCGGATAGAGCTATGCCGCTGCTTTCCCCACAGGGAGCCTTTGGGCCATCGGGGTCTGGGGCTAGAGCTGACGCGAGTCAACCCAACCCTAAGGTGGTCACGGAGGAGGTGTTACTCGCCTCTTTAAATGAGATGCGGAGAAGCATGGGAGAAATGATAGCCGCAGCCATGCGGGGTAGTAAGCGGAATAGATCTCCGTCACCCGTGCGCGGACCCTCGGAAGAGGAGGTCCTTTCCTCTGGGGAATTGGACCTCTTGGACAGAGACCAAGTAGGTTCAGGGATCGAAGATCCGGATACAGAGGAGTCTGGGGCAGTCTCCCTGAGGGAGAGCTGGTGGATTCAGGGCTTGACGGACTTGGTCCATAAGGCATTCAACCTGCCTGTACCAGATCTCCAGGTATCGACGGTTTCAGCTTTGGGCTCACTGAGGGCGCCTCAAAGCAGTGCTGTGTTTCCGATCCATCCTCTATTGGAGGAAGTCTTGTTCCAAGAGTGGAACAAACCAGACAAGGTTTTCTTTCCACCTAAGAAATTTTCTGTCTTATATCCTATGGAAGAAAAGTTTTCCAAGAGATGGGCTTCTCCTGCAGTAGACGCAGCCATCTCATGTGTTAACAAATCGTTAACATGTCCTGTAGAAAACGTACAGGTTTTCAAAGATCCAGTTGATAGACGCTTGGAAGCCCTACTTAAGAACTCCTTCACTTCTGCAGGGGCAGTAGTACAGCCAGCCGTGGCTGCGATTGGAGTCGCTCAAGCTTTATCGGATCAATTTAAGCAAATGCTTGAACTTATTCCTGCCGAGCAGGCAGAAGAATTTTCGGATGTCCCTAAGGCCATATGTTTTACGGTAGACGCAATCAAGGATTCTATCCAACAAGCGTCACGTTTATCATTATCCCTTATCCATATGAGAAGACTCTTATGGTTAAAAAGCTGGGAGGCTGAGCCCCCATGCAAGAAGCTCCTGGCAGGGTTTCCCTTCCATGGAGGACGGCTCTTCGGAGAGGACTTAGATAAATACATTCAGACCATTTCAAGCGGCAAGAGTACTCTCTTGCCAACTAAGAAGAGGGTTCAGGGACCTGCGTTTAAACGACAGTCCTCCCCTGGGCAGGGGCCCTCTAATGCCAAGCAGTATCGACGGCCTCCTGCAAGAACAAACTTCGGCTTCAACAGCAGATCACGAGGACAGGCTGTTAGGGGCAAGAGGCAGTGGTTTCGCAAGCCAGCAAAACCAGCCCCCAAGTCTACCTCATGAAGGGGCGCCCCCACCCACGAAGGTGGGGGGAAGGCTGCGACTCTTTTCGGAGATTTGGGAAGCCAGCATTCCCGACGAGTGGGTACGGTCTTCCGTGGCCACAGGCTACAAGCTAGAATTCCTAAGGTTTCCTCCTCCTCATTTCCAGGAGTCGAGGATTCCAAACGATCTGGAGAAAAGAGCCGCATTAAGGTCGGCTCTAGATCATCTACTTTCCCAGGAAGTAATAGTAGAGGTACCAGTCCTGGAACAGGGGCTGGGTTTCTACTCCAACCTATTCATCATCCTAAAGCCCAATGGAGATGTCAGGCCAATTTTGGACCTAAAGATGGTAAATGCATACTTAAAAGTCCGCTCATTTCGGATGGAATCCGTGCGGTCAGCAGCTGCCACACTCCAAAAAGACGACTTCATGGCGTCCATAGACATAAAGGATGCCTACCTTCATGTTCCAATTTATCAGCCACATCAAAGATATCTACGCTTTATGGTGGCTTCGCGTCATTTCCAATTCGTGGCGCTTCCCTTCGGGTTGGCTACGGCCCCCCGGGTGTTCACGAAGGTTCTAGCTCCAATCCTAGCCAAGCTAAGGATCCAAGGGGTCACGATCCTAGCATACCTGGACGACCTCCTAGTCATAGACCACTCATCTCCCGGCTTGGAACGAGCAGTGGCCCTCACGGTCCAATACCTCGAGAGGTTCGGCTGGGTCCTAAATCGAGAAAAGTCAGCATTCCAGCCCACAAGGCAGTTGGAATATCTCGGCATGAGATTAGACACGGAACAACAAGGGGTGTTCCTACCTCTGAGGAAGGTCAAAGCCATCAAGGAATTAATCCTACTGGTTCTAAGCAAGAAAGAACCGACTATTCGCCTATGTATGAGATTACTAGGCAAGATGGTGGCTACTTTCGAGGCGGTGCCATACGCCCAGAGCCACACTCGCATCCTGCAGGCAGCCATCCTGTCAGCATGGAGCAGAAGGCCACAGGCCTTGGATATCCCGTTGCCTCTCTCATCAAGAGTCCGGCAAAGTCTGTGTTGGTGGTTAGACCCTCAGAATCTACTGAAGGGAAAATCTTTCAGCCCAGTGGCTTGGAAGATAGTGACCACAGACGCCAGCCTGACGGGCTGGGGAGCGATTGTGGATGGTTCCACTCGCCAAGGTATTTGGGCAAAGCCAGAGAAGCTTTTACCCATCAACATCTTGGAGCTCAGAGCTGTTCGACTAGCCCTCAGGGCTTGGACGTCGAAATTGCAGGGGCTCCCGGTGAGAATTCAATCAGACAATGCCACGGCAGTGGCATACATAAATCACCAAGGGGGGACCAGGAGTCAGGCCGCTCAGAGAGAAGTGAGCTTGATTCTCCTATGGGCAGAGGCTCATGTGCCCTGCATATCGGCAATATTCATTCCCGGAGTGGACAACTTTCAGGCGGACTTCTTAAGCCGCCAGACTCTATGGCCGGGGGAATGGTCTCTGCATCCACAAGTCTTTCAAGCACTCTGCCAAAGATGGGGAGTGCCGGACGTGGATATCATGGCATCGAGACTCAACAAGAAGCTAGACAGGTTCATGTCCCGCTCAAGGGATCCGATGGCCTGCGGAACCGATGCTCTGGTTTGCCCTTGGCATCAGTTCAAGCTTCTTTATGCGTTTCCCCCGCTCCAGTTACTACCCCGCCTGCTGCGCAGGATCCGGGTGGAGCACATACCAGTTATCCTGGTAGCTCCAGCATGGCCCAGAAGGGCTTGGTACTCACTAATCCTAAGGATGGTAGTGGGAAACCCTTGGACTCTGCCTCTAAGGCCAGACCTGCTATCGCAAGGTCCGATCCTCCACCCTGCCTTACGGCATCTAAATTTGACGGCCTGGAAGCTGAATCCTTGATTCTCAGGGGTAGAGGTCTGTCTCAGAAAGTAATCTCTACCCTAATCAGAGCCAGGAAACCGGTCTCTAGGGTGATTTATCACAGGGTCTGGAAGGCCTATATAGGCTGGTGCGAGTCCAAGCTATGGCTTCCTCGCAAGTTCACCATAGATAGAGTTTTAAGTTTTCTCCAGCTAGGAGTGGATAAAGGATTGGCATTAAGCACAATCAAAGGACAGATTTCTGCCCTGTCAGTGTGGTTTCAGCGGCCACTGGCCACCCACTCGCTGGTTAAGACCTTCCTTCAAGGGGTCTTACGTATTAAACCTCCAGTTAAATCCCCGCTTTGTCCGTGGGATTTAAATCTTGTTCTGTCGAGTTTACAGAAACAACCGTTTGAGCCGTTGGCTGAAGTTCCTTTGGTTCTACTGACAAGGAAGTTGGTGTTTTTGGTTGCCATAGTTTCCGCAAGAAGAGTTTCGGAACTGGCAGCCTTATCCTGTAAGGAACCATATCTTATATTTCATAAGGACAAGGTCGTTCTCCGCCCTCATCCTTCCTTCTTACCGAAGGTCATATCCAGTTTTCATTTGAACCAGGATTTGGTATTACCATCCTTCTTCCCTAAACCTACTTCCAGAAAGGAAGGGTTGCTGCATACCTTGGATATTGTCAGGGCCATGAGGGCCTATCTTAAAGCTACAGAGAAGATCCGGAAAACAGATGTGCTGTTTATTCTACCGGATGGGCCCAAGAAGGGGCAGGCAGCTGCAAAGTCCACCATTTCTAGGTGGATTAAGCAATTGATCACTCAGGCCTACGGCTTGAAAGGGTTGCCTCCTCCAGTATCATTAAGGGCTCATTCTACTAGAGCCATGGGCGCCTCCTGGGCAGCACACCACCAGATCTCTATGGCTCAAGTTTGCAAGGCGGCAACCTGGTCTTCTGTCCACACATTTACAAAATTCTACAAGTTGGACGTAAGAAGGAATACTGATACTGCCTTCGGGCAGGCAGTGCTGCAGGCTGCAGTTTGAGACCCTCGGATTCCGGGGGCTCCTCTTTTTTGAGTTAAATTTAAAATTTAAAATTATTTTTCTCAACTAAGTTGGATTTATTATGATTTGAGTATATCTCTAAATTAAATCCTTTTGTCTTGGAGATGTTCTCCCTCCCCTCATTGTAAGCATTGCTTTGGGACATCCCATATAGTAATGAATGCCGCTCTGTGTCCCGTGATGTAACGATAAAGAAAAAGAGATTTTTAATACAGCTTACCTGTAAAATCTTTTTCTTGGAGTACATCACGGGACACAGAGCTCCCACCCCTCTTTTGAGGACCATTTTGGGAGGCATACTGCTTGCTACAAAACTGAGGTACTCCTCCTATGGGAGGGGGTTATATAGGGAGGGGCATTTCCTGTTTGAAGATTGCCAGTGTCTACACCTGAAGGTACTCCATATAACCCATATAGTAATGAATGCCGCTCTGTGTCCCGTGATGTACTCCAAGAAAAAGATTTTACAGGTAAGCTGTATTAAAAATCTCTTTTTTTTCCCCAGAGAAATACGAACCTTGTTGACTCTCTGTGCATGCTGGGACTTGTAGTTCTCCAGAGGCTTGAGGAGCAGATGTAGAATATGTGTGATGATGACGGGTGTATGACCTCACTGTGATTTGTCTGTTAGATTACACTCAGCAGTACGGCGACTCTGAACGCACAAGTGGTGAATGAGTACATCCTGGAGATCACCGCCGTATGTGGCAATGAGACCGTCACCAATCAGCTGTTTGTCAATATCCTAGACGACATCCCGGAGCCGCAATGTGAGCCGAAGTTCTCCAGCCAAGGTAAGACGGTGTCCCAACACCTTGCCCATCGTTATGTGACCAAACAGCTCCAGTAATAGGGTGCTTTCAGGGTTACCAATATGTAGGCAGTAATCCCTACTGCAGGTGGAGCTTAACCGAAGCAGCGGTGCAGAGGGGGAGGAAAGTTGTGGGGAGATTTGCTCCTCAGGGTTTGGAGCAGTGGCAGCTGGTGGGCTTTCTTTTGGGGGGGGGGGGCAAACAACCCTCCCCAGGGGATTATGAGAAGGAACCCATGGTTGGTGGCAGTCCTGGTTCCTGCAGTGCCATCATGGCTTCCTCTCCCAGAATATCTGTAGGGGGGTGCTTGTAGTGTCTGTACTGAATTTAGGAATATTAGTTTTAATAGTTTCTTTCTCTCGCCAGTTGGAGACTCTGTTGAAGTCTACTCCAATGTTCCGGCCTCCAGCAACATCTACACCGTGGTGTTACGGCAACCCAAGTATAGACCTGTGACGGTAAGGTGCTTATGGTATAATATGGTGTAAGAAAGTTGTGGCGCTGACTAAACCCCAGCTTGAGGAAAATTAATTGTATTTTTGTTTTGGATGGAGCAGGAAGGCTTAAGCCCTGTACACACCATTGGTTTGTCCGATGAAAACTTTTTTTTCCATCGGTGAAAAAAAATAGAACATGTTTTGAATTTTTCCTATGGATAAAAAAACGATAGAAAAATCCGATCGTCTGTGTGGAACTCCATCGGAAAAAAATCCAAGCATGCTCAGAATCAAGTCGACGCATGCTCGGAACCATTGAACTTTTTTCGGCTCTTCGTAGTGTTGTACGTCACCGCGTTTTGGACACGGTCTGATTTTTTGACTGATGGTGTGTAGGCAAGACTGATGAAAGTCAGCTTCATCGGATATTCGACTAAAAAATCCATTGGATTCGATTCTATCAGATATCTGATCGTGTGTACAGGGCTTTAGAGCCGCTTATCATTTTCTTATGACGGATGCCTGATTAATGAGCTATAAAGTAACTTGTAACATCTCTATATTTAGTGTATACAATATATAATAGTTCTCTCTATCTATATATATATTTAATATAGATATGTATATCAGGGCCGTCTTAATAGCATTATGGGCCCCTGGGCAAAGTAATGCACTGGGGCCCCTACCAGCCTGCCGTAATGTACACACTTACTTTAAAGAAATAAAGTATAAATAGTTGATAGAATTAAAAATATATTCATTGGTACTTTCAATAAAATGTATTTTATCAAAAGGAAAACATTCCATAAATCAAAGACATAGTCAACACAAAGGGCACAGTACAGGGGGGAGTGCAGGAGGGCACAGTACAGGGGGGTGGTCAGGAGGGTATAACACTGGGATCAGGAGGGCACAGTGTAGGTTCTGGGACACTTATATTATTTAATATACATAGGGATATTATATATAACATAAACACTCTATATGAGATACTATATAGTATCTCATTATAGAGTGTATATGTTACACTATATATATATATATATATATATATATATATATATATATATATATATATATATACACATGCTTATATATCTGTTATATAGTATCTCACTGTATAGTGTATATATTATGTAGTATCTCTGTATAGTGTATATGTGTTATGTGATATCTCTGTATAGTGTATATAGTGTATAGTATCTCTCTGTGGTATCTCTCTGTATAGTGTATATATTATGTGATATCTCTGTATAGTGTATATAGTGTATAGTATCTCTCTGTGGTATCTCTCTGTATAGTGTATATATTATGTGATATCTCTGTATAGTGTATATAT
Source organism: Rana temporaria (assembly GCF_905171775.1). Lineage (NCBI taxonomy): Eukaryota > Metazoa > Chordata > Amphibia > Anura > Ranidae > Rana > Rana temporaria. The sequence goes on along the minus strand of NC_053495.1, from coordinate 6,605,391 downwards.
TATATGATATCTCTGTATAGTGTATATATTATGTAGCATCTCTCTGTAGAGTGTATATGTGTTATGTGGTATCGCTCAGTGAATCCTTTTTCCATTCCTTGCAGTATAAGATCACCTCCCCCAGCCCTTCTCCATTCACCATCTCATCCAATGGAAATGTCAAATCTCCAGCCGCAGGATTTGCCAATGCCAATTTGGTGAGTCCAGCTCAATGTTCATTGGCTATTCCAGCACTCTCTGCCATCTCATGTACCCCCCATAGGAAGGTTGTGTGTGCGGAGGCCCCTGGTAAGTTGGGATGAGGGGGGTGCACTCACTTTGCCCCTGTCTAGAGCTCCTCATTTATTTCCAGCTCCTTGTAAATGTATATTGAATTTCCTCATGTGTCTATATGATAATTATGTACCTGGCTGCTACCATTGTTTCAGCAGCTGGGGTGGAAGTCATAAATTATGGGGTCTATCAGCTTTCATTTTTGCAGTGGTCAGACTCGCGGAGCTCGGGGTGGGTGCGCGCCTACAATGCTGCTTCTTAAAGGGGACGTAGCTGTACGCCCATTTGCCCAGCCGTGCCATTGTGCCGACGTATATCGTCGAGCGCTGGTCGGCAAGCTGGAGCAGCCATTGTTGGAGCAGCTCAGAGGGAAGGCGCGGGTCATGTGATCTGTCAGTTATCATTGTTATCTTCTAGTAACTGCCAGTTTATGGAAAAATCCTGATCTGTCTCTCATTAATCGGATGCGTTCTCCCTTCCAGAATTATCAGCTGCAGATCCAGGTCACTGACTCGGTGGGCAACACATGCAATGGGACGCTCAACGTCAAAGTTCTTCCTGTCTACCAAAACAGCGTCAACTTCACGTAAGAGTGTGGAAGAGGGGGGATGGGGGGGTCCTAAAAAGTGGTGAGCTCCTCTATTATTATTATTAGCACCCTCCTGTGTGGAATCCCTGGTTTGGACCTTGTATTGCACTTACCATGAAAGTAGACAAGGGGGCCTCACTCTTCTTGCCGCACTCTTCAGAGTATACATTTTTTGAAGACCACCTTTTTTCTTTTGAAAAGCCGGCAGTGTGTGAAACACACCCAAAAACTCCACCCGGTGCCAAAAAAAGTGCACACACATAGGCCTGGATTCACAAAGCACTTACGCTGACGTATCTCGAGATACGCCGCGTAAGTGTACCTGTGCACGGTGCCCACAAAACTAGATACGCCTGAAAATAGGCTTCATCCGACCGACGTAACTTTCCTACGCCGGCGTATCGTGGGCGCATATTTACGCTGGCCGCAAGTGGCGCTCCCATTTATTTTCTATGCACATATGCAAATGAGGGAGATACGCCGATTCACGAACGTAGTTGCGCCCGGCGCGTAATATACGCGGTTTGCGTAAGTCTTACGTCCGGCGTAAAGTTATTCCCCATATAGGAGGCGCAAGTCATGCAAAGGTATGGACCAGGGAACACAAGCCGTCGTATCTTTTGTCATTTATGTAGTACGTGAATAGGGCTAGGCGTAGGTTACGTTCACGTCGTAGGCAGTGATTCGACGTATCTTAGGCAGTTGTTTCGATGTTATTCTGAGCATGCGCACTGGTATGCGTCCACAGGACGGCGCATGCGCCGTGCGTTATTTGTATCTTTATGACACTCAATCCATCATTTGCATGGGGTCATGCCTCATTTGCATGGCTCACGCCCACTTCCACTTACGACTAAGAAACCCAGCGTAGATTTGGAGGTAAGTGCTTTGTGAATTCGGTGCTTGCCTCTCTGCGCTGCGTCGGCATAGCGTATATTCGATACGCTACGCCGGCATAAATATGCGCCGATGTATGTGAATCCGGGCCATAAAGAGTGACGCAAAATGTGCAACGGGTGTCACACTTGTCCCCCACAAGGAAGGACCTTACCCTGAAACCCCCGGGGGCGTTAGGCTCCTGACGGGGACTGAGGTACTTCACTTGGTCCATCTGGACGAAACCAGACGGACCCCTTTCTCTGGAAGGTCTGCCGAAACAAACCCACCCAAATACTTGGTGAGACTCCCCCGAAGGGAGACCCCATGAGAAAGGGCGTACTAAGCCAGAAGGCCATGTCCACCCACTCCCAAGGCGTTCAGGGTAGGCCCGAGGACCTACACCCTACTAATCACACTGTGACAAAACGTGTAACAACCAACAAAAAAAAGAAATAAAAGTGACAAACACGGGGATAAATAAAAAGAAAGTGGGGAGAAGGAAGGTGGGAGAAGTGAAAGTGACCATCGTGCAATACGATGGCCAGCCCCTCGTCCAGGAATCAAAAAATTCCTCTGGTCCCAGCCAAAAGACTCCGCCCTAGAGGCAGGCCCGAAAATGAGACCACCGTTGTGGCTTCAGAATGTGGGTGGAGCTAGAAGCTCAGGTGTGGAGATCTTATTCCTGCCCCCCCCCTCAGTATTTTATTGATCATTTTAATTGTTTTTGCCCAATTTGCACAGAATGATTTGCTGGATAAATGCCAATTTTTCATTAACCACTTCCGGACCGCCGCATGTGCATATACGTCGGCAGAATGGCACGTACAGCGTACCTGTACGTCCCTGCCTAGACGTGGGTCGGGGGTCCGATCGGGACCCCCCCCCCCCCCCCGGTACATGCGGCGGTCGGTAACCCGCGGGGAGCGATCTGGGACGAGGGCGCAGCTATTCGTTTCTAGCCGCCCCCTCGCGATCGCTCCCCGGAGCTGAAGAGCCGTATGTAAACACAGCTTCCCTGTGCTTCACTGTGGCGGCTGCATCGATTGAGTGATCCCTTTTATAGGGAGACTCGATCGATGACGTCAGTCCTACAGCCACACCCCCCCTACAGTTGTAAACACACACTAGGTGAACCCTAACTCCTACAGCGCCACCTGTGGTTAACTCCCAAACTGCAACTGTCATTTTCACAATAAACAATTTAATGCAAAATAATGCAATTTAAATGCATTTTTTGCTGTGAAAATGACAGTGGTCCCAAAAATGTGTCAAAATTGTCCGAAGTGTCCGCCATAATGTCGCAGTCACGAAAAAAATCCCTGATCGCCGCCATTAGTAGTAAAAAAATAAAAAAACTATCCCCTATTTTGTAAACGCTATAAATTTTGCGCAAACCAATCGATAAACGCTTATTGCGATTTTTTTTTTTACCAAAAATAGGTAGAAGAATACGTATCGTCCTAAACTGAGGGAAAAAAAATTGTATATATGTTTTTGGGGGATATTTATTATAGAAAAAAGTAAAAAATATTGAATTTTTTTTCAAAATTGTCTATTTTTGTTTATAGCGCAAAAAATAAAAACCGCAGAGGTGATCAAATACCACCAAAAGAAAGCTCTATTTGTGGGGGAAAAAAAGGAGGCCAATTTTGTTTGGGAGCCACGTCGCACGACCGCGCAATTGTCTGTTAAAGCGACGCAGTGCCGAATTGTAAAAACCCCTTGGGTCATTTAGCAGCATATTGGTCCGGTCCTTAAGTGGTTAATAGACGTCCAAGTGTTGAACCTTGTGAATGTGCAGGCCAGGAATTTATGATTCCCACCACAGGTCCTTTTCTTAGAATGCAGTGGCATGCTGGTGTTTGGTGGCATTTAAATAAATATATTTTCAGATTTTCGCACAGCTGCAGAGTTTCCAGGTATTCACAGTTCTTCCTCCCTCTGCTCTGTAAGGTGCGGTCATGTGTATTGTAATGGTCACCACCGTTTACGACCTTCCATCCCATCCAAGACAGCTTATCGACACTCCAACCAACAGGCAGACCCGATCCATTCCATAAGAATTCCCTCAATAACGAGACTGACCAGCTCTGTTACTGCGTCAAAATATGAACTAACTTTTAATGGTTTCTTCTCAGATTTTATACAGTTTTCAATCATGTGACAGTATTCAAAGGGACAATGAGATCTCCACCCCCCTAATCAAACACCAAGTCTAATTACTAAACATTCTAGACGTGTCGGTGCCGGCCTATAATTATCATCATCTAATCACTGCACATTCCTTCATTAACAGCATAACAAACAAAACACCATCACACACTGAGTTCCCTAGGCAGACGTTCCGTCTCCGCATACAGCTTGACACCTATTCACACCTCTGAGCATCAATAGGCTTTAGACAGTGTTATCACACAATTAAAGGCCTTTCAAGAGCCAGCCTTATTTAACATGTCACTAGGCTATCCAGAGAGATGAGTCACTATTGACTGGTTGGGTCACAATTAACCAACAACTTGCAATCTCTCAAGATCCTGCAATATGAATTATTATTAATGTCCCATCTCATGTAATACATGAATTATGATTCACTTGCCACCCCATCTCCTGGCTCAATCTGTGCCCAAAAGTCACTCCTGTTACATGTATGAATTGTCTATTGATTGTTGCCTGAATTTATCCCTCTCAGGTCATCTTCATTCAGTGTCACCATCCCAGAAAATGGCGGACCCAGCTATCTGGTGACCACAATGAAGGCGACCGGGACCAATGTTCTGTACCAGCTGATCGATCCCAGCAGCATCTACTACATCGAACCAGGTATCCAGTCGCCTGTATAATCCAGAAATCCAAGAAGCTAGTAAGAGACACAGAGCAATATGGGATAGTCCCCCCAATGTTTTTTTTTTTCAGTTACTGCATTGAATGTATAGATTTGTAGATCGGCCCCTAGAGGGAGCTCTCACTGGTTCAATGCTATTGCTCTGTGTCTGGAATGGGAAAGACACATGTGGTGAGAGGTGCTGCACACCCCCGAGAAATGCAATATGGGATAGTTCCCCTAATGGAGTTTTTTAGCAGCAGAGTTTAATAATTACCAAAAATTATATAGGTTAAAAGTATGGGCTTTATTAAATGTGGATGTAGATTATTATGGTCATCACAGTTAAAATATGAGCTCTGGCAGAGAAAATTGTAAAATGATTACATATACAAAAAATGCAAACACAAAATTGTTGCACAGCATTACATATCAAAATGCATCTGTATGTATACAATATATCCCGACGCGTTAGGCAGCATTAGTAGCAGCACTTCACACTGAGATATCAGGACACAGCACAGGACTAAAACTGGGATAGTTGGCAAGTATGATGCAGCTGCCTTGGGTCCCGCAACAATGACGGGGGGCCCAGGGCAGCTTCCTCTTTTGCCCTGCCTTAAAGATGGCCCTGTTTGACTCCCCATCCCAAAGCTCACCCTATAATAGGCTGCTGACACCTCTGTTCCTCCTAATTATACCTCCTGCTAATGACTATCATAGACCGAGTTTCCAAGTACCAGATCCAGATTATATTCCCCCAATAACCTATAAATGACGCGGTTAATAAACCGGTGGTGACACTTCCTGCTCCGTGTCCGTGGAAGTCCAGGAGTTCAGTGATTCTCGGTGATAAATCTTTATGTGACCGTAAAATGTCCACTGTCCTTCTTTCAGCCACTGGCACGATCAGAACAACATTTAACCTGGACCTGGAAACCAACCCGTCACTGGTCACCACCATCCTGAAGGTCCGAGCCTATGACAGCACCCAGCGCTCTAACAGCGCCACCACCACCGTCACCATTATCGTCACTGACGTCAATGACATCGCTCCGCAGTGCAGCCCTGCCATTGTAGTGTAAGTATGATCACATGACACAACACTAGGGGCCAGATTCACAAAGGACTTACGACGGCGTATCTCCATGTACGCCGGCGTAAGTCCGAAAGTGCGCCATCGTATCTATGCGACTGATTCATAGAATCAGTTAGGCTTGAATTCGGCCAAGATACAACTGACGTAAGTCTCCTACGCCGTCGTATCTTGGGGTGCATATTTACGCTGGCTGCTAGAGGCGCTTCTGTATATTTTCGCGTTGAATATGCAAATGACCTAGATACGCCGATTCACAAACGTAGTTCCGGCCGGCGCATCTATATACGCCGTTTACGTAAGGCGTCGGTCCGACGTAACTTTACCCCTCATAAAGCAGGGGTAAGTCATGTTAGGTATGGACGTCGGAGACGTCGGAACACAGTCGTATTTTACGTCGTTTGCGTAAGTCGTCTGTGAATGGGGATGGGCGTAGGTTACGTTCACGTCGACTAAACATTGAGCCGGCGTAACTTAGGGACAAAATTCGACGTGATACTGAGCATGCGCGCGCATGCGCCGTTCGTAAGGCGCGTCATTTACGCGGGGTTCACGATTCATTAACATACAACACGCCCCCTACTAGCTTACTTTGAATTAGGCGGGCTTACGCCGGCCCATATACGCTACGCCGCCGTAACTTCGGGCGCAACTTCTTTCTGAATACACTACTCGCCTGACTAAGTTACGGCGGCGTAGCGCATATGAGATGCGCTACGCCCACCTAAAGATACGCGCATCTTTCTGAATCTGGCCCTATATACCACATATTAAATCATTCCAAGAGAAGTGGTACTGTGCAGAGTCCATACATACAGAATAAAAACAGATACTGAGAATTGCACCCGGCATACAGGACAAGAGAAGTGGTACTGTGCAGAGTCCATACATACAGGACAAGAGAAGTGGTAATGAGCAGAGTCCATACATACAGAATAAGAGAAGTAGTACTGTGCAGAGTCCATACATACAGGACAGGAGAAGTGGTACTGTGCAGAGTCCATACATACAGAATAAGAGAAGTAGTACTGTGCAGAGTCCATACATACAGAAGAGAAGTGGTATTGTTTTTTTTCTGTATTTGATGATTTGTGGATCTCTTGTGGTGTGAATACTGAGATCAGATGCTCTCTGGGTAATATTAACCCCTCGTTCTCTTCCGCGAATAGGAAGCAGGTTTCACAGAACGCTCCGGTTGGAGACCTAATTGCGTCTTTGAGCTGTACGGATCCCGATTACAACAGCACCGGCCTCACCTATTCCATCACTTCCAACGCCAACTCCCTGTATTCCTTCCGCATGGTGGGCAACCAGCTGCAGGTGAGTGTGGATTGGATAAGGAAACTCTATAGGGGCCACATTGTTCCCACCAGGGGTCACACTTCTCTAATTGGGAAAAGTAGATGGGAAGAAAAGCTAAACTAAATGGAGGAGCCCCCCCCCCCCCCCCGGTCCATACCAGGCCCTTTGGGTCTGGTATTGATTTTAAGGGGAACCCCACGCCAAAATGTAAAAACATTGTAGGGTACCCCCCCCCCCAGGATCCATAGCTTATCTGAGCTTGCAGCCTGGAAGGCCAGGAAAGGGGGGTGGGGCAAGTGAGCACTCCCCTCAAACCATACCAGGCCACATACCCTCAACATGGGGGGGTGGTTTGGGGCAGGGGGAGACTTTTTGACACTTTCACAGATTCCGATAAGCCCCACCCGCAGACCCCCACAACCACAGCCCAGGGTTGTAGGGAAAAGGCTCTTGTCACCATCAACTAGGGCCGATCCGCCCTATAGGCTCACTATGCAAGCCGCTTAGGGCCCCGCAAAGCTGCGAAGGGCCCCCCAAATTACTAGAGGCCCCGCCTGGTGAGAAGTCATTTTCGCCACCTCGCCTTTTTATTTTGTCTCTTTGTTCTGAATCCCAATAAAGGCGAATCTTTGTTCAGACGTTTTCCTCCTCTGCGCAGATCAATAACACTCTGAATTACGACTCCTATGAAATGGCGAGCGTGAATTTCCAATATTCGGCCACGGTGGTGGTGACTGATAACGGCACTCCGAAAATGACCAGTAAGTTGTTTTATTACTTTATTAATAAAGGGCTGAGTTCACAAAGTTTTAACACACGGTTTTCCTATTCACTCGTATGACTGTCATTTTTAAACCTCACTGAAAAATAACTGTCACTTTTTAAAAAAAAAATAAGGGCTCCTTCACACTAGCTTCGGCGTCTGAAGAGCAATCCATGTTTGAAATCACTCTTCAGGGAGCTTTTGGCAGGTGCTGTATCACCGCCTCAACAACGGCTTGAACCCTGAACCCTGCACTAGCGCACAGGGCCGCTGATAAGGCAGTACAGTGGCGGCTGGTGCCTCATTTTTTTGGGGGGGGGGGGGGGCTTGCTCGATCGTCAGCCTACCAGCCCCGCGCTTACCCTATCTAAGTCGCGGGCATCGCTTCCTCCTCGTCGATATCAGGGCGACTCTCCCTGCGTCTTCTCGTCCTCCTCGGCGGCCATAACGATCTCTTCTACTCCCGGGCCAACCGTGTCTCAGGACCCGCTTTCTGATTGGCCGGGAGGAGAATCAGGAAGACGATAGGGAATATTAATTCGCTATTGTCACACAACTCGGTGGGCTCAGAGCGCAGAGGTCAGGACTCTGTGCAGGTCAGTCAAGTTCCTCCACCCCAAACGTGCTCATCCATGTCTTTATGGACCTTGCTTTGTGCACTGGTCCCAATCATTAGGTGGAGGGGGGATTATGGTGTGGGGGGGGGGGGTGTTTGTTTTTTTTATGATCGATCTACATACACAAAGTAGTTGCAAGGATATGTACAGTTTTACTAAAAAAATTGCAAAATTGTGTTCAGGACTTAACATTTGTTTTACCCCCCGTCATGAAGGGGTTAACTATTCGGCAACCTTCACAGACCTGAGATTTTCTGACACCCCGGACACAGGGTGGGGGGGTCATTGAGGGGAGTGATAAATTCTCTTGTCCTTGTTTTTCAGCCAACATCCCGGTATTTGTCACGGTCACCCCGGTGAATAATTATGATCCGAAATGCGCCGGCCCGCTGACATACAGCATCAATGAGAACCAGCCGTTTGGGACTGTGGTGGGACAGCTGAATGCCACAGACGCTGACTATCCCTTTAACAACGTGGAGTACAGTATCACCGGTGCGCAGAACCCAACAATGTTCTACATCAACCCGAGAAGCGGTGAGACCCATTCCTGTCTTTCTTCATTTGTTTCCCTTTATTTATATAGCGCCGACATAGGATGTAGCGCATCAAAGAGTACAAAGATCCTTGTTTCAACATAAATGTATTGTAAAAATATTTTTTTAGGCCACCAAATATTTTAAAAAACCAACATGTGCTGCATTACTTTCCTCTTCTCTGGAGCTGTCCCAACACTCACTGCTCTGGAATCCAGCACCACCACACTTCTAGGTTGAATGATGCCCAGTGTCATTCAATCCACTTCCTGTGAGCCCACAGTTTGTAAAAGTAGGGTGATCAGACATCCTCAGTTTCTGGGGACAGTCCCCGGATTGAGGATACTGTCCCCCGGACCAAGTCTGTCCCCGGTTTTGTCCCCGGATTGGATTTGAACAGGGGCTGGGGCAATTTCAAAGACAGTCAGTGCAGAATTAACAAAAAAAAAATCTGAATTACACACCCCGCTCCACCGCACCTACTAGCTTAGGGGGGTGTTTTTCCATTATCTGTACCCCTTTCTGACATTTAACCCTTTGAGTGCCCTAGATGTTATCCCTTTCCCAGCCAGTGTCAGTACAGTGACAGTGCATATTTTTTTAGCACTGGTCACTGTATTAGTGTCACTGGTTCCCACAAAGTGTCACTTAGTGTCCGATTTGTCCGCCGCAATATCGCAGTCCAGCTATGAGTCGCTGATTGCCGCCACTACTACTAAAAAAAAACAAATATCTCCGGATTTCATTTGAAAAATCTGGTCACCTTATGTTAAAGCGGGCTTCGAGATTGTGATAAGTCACTCCCCTGCAACTACGGGGCCTGGGATGTTCGGAAAAAGCCCTTGCCCCCATCGATATGGGGACAAGGCGCTCTAGGGGGCCCGAGCCCACCTTGCCCCAAAGCAATGTGAGGGCATGTGGCCTGGTATGGTTTTATTAGGGGGAGGGTGGCGCTCGTCACCCCCCCCTTTCCTGGCCTGCCGTGCCGCCGATCCTGGTATGGATCATGGGGGGGGGGGGGGGGTACCCGACGCTTTTTTTTCTGCATTTTTCATTGCTGGTCTATTTTTGTTTACATTCATCTGTCAGCAGGGAAGCCGCTGACAGCTGATTAGTCATCAGTTGTTAAGGACGTGGCGGCCGGCTTCCTGAGCCTGCTCCTTAACAACCAGCTATTCTTCCACACAGAATTCAAAACGTTTGATTATTTCTTGGCCGATCCGAATTCGAATCGTTCTAAAAAATTGGAATTTGTTAGAAAACTACTAAACGTAATGGTGTAGATTCAGGTAGGGGCGCGCAATGATACGGCAGCACAGCGTATCGTATTTACGCTACGCTGTCGTAACTTACAGGAGTAAGTGCAGTATTCACAAAGCACTTGCTCCGTAAGTTGCGGCGGCGTAGCGTAAATGGGGCCGGCGTAAGCGCGCGTAATTCAAATGTGGAAGGGGGGCGTGTTTTATGTAAATGTTTGATGACCTGACGTGATTGACGTTTTTTATGGACGGCGCATGCGCCGTCCGTGTACATATCCCAGTGTGCATTGCTTCCAACAACGTATTGGTTTCGACATGAACGTAAATTACGTCCAGCCCTATTCACGAACGACTTACGCAAACAATGTAAATTCAAATTTCGAAACGGGAACGACGTCCATACTTAAAATTTGGCTGCGCCTCCTAATAGCAGAAACAACCTTACGCTGAAAAAGCCTAACGTAAACGACGTAAATACATTGCGACGGGCGTACGTACGTTTGTGAATCGGCGTATCTAGGTAATTGGCATATTCTACGCCGACAACTACGGAAGCGCCCCTATCGGCCAGCGTCAGAATGCACCCTAAGATACGACGGCGTAAGAGACTTATGCCAGTCGTATCTTAGGCAAATGTCGGCATATCTAGCTTTCTGAATACAGAAAGTAGATACGCCGGCGCAGATTTGAATTTACGCGGCGTATCTATGGATACGCCGGCGTAAATTCTATCTGAATCTACCCCAATGAAACTAAAACTGAACAAATGTCCGAAATGAATCAACAATACAAAATTGGTGAGGAATGTATCCAAAATTAAACAAAAACACATTTTTCCATTCTGCGTGTTTATCAGGATGTTTACTTACATCAGAGCCAATGGAGATCAGAATAAATGAGAGTTAATTAAATTCACTTCCTAATTAAATCTGTGTTCAGCCTGTTATCTCCAGCACAGCAGCAGAGAGAAAGAAGCATCCTAAGAACAGGATGATATAGATGATGGATTGAGGCGGCACTAATGTTTTTTTTCTGGTCATATTAATACCAAGAAAGTGTCGGAGATCAGAAATAAGAGTGCTCTCAGATTTTATTGAGAAGGCCGCCATCCTCAATGTACCACCATTCCACACACAGGACAGGTCAATCTGCTCGGCCCCCTGGACTACGAGAAGCAGACCACCTACAACCTGCGGATCCAAGTGGTGGATCTGAATAATGACATCTTACCAGACCCAAAGAACCAGAGGACCGCGTTCTGCACCATCACCATCAACGTGCTGGTAAGAGGTCAAACTGGACAACTACAGAGACCCTCTGGAGACCCTTTGTCAACCCCACCAACTATGTAACATCTGACACATACAGTATTCATAGGGAAAAACCACAAACGCTGTTCATGGTAAAAAAATGTAAAAGTTTACTTAACCACTTCAGCCCCGGCCCATTTTGTAGCTAAAGGACTGGGCCCCTTTTTGCGATTCGGCACTGCGTCGCTTTAACTGACAATTGCGCGGTCGTGCGACGTGGCTCCCAAACAAAATGTATGTCCTTTTTTTCCCACAAATAGAGATTTCTTTTGGCGGCATTTGATCACCTCTGCGGTTTTAATTTTTTGCGCTATAAACAAAAAAAGAGTGGCCATTTTTTTAAAAAAAAAAAGCAATATTTTTTACTTTTTGCTATAATAAATATCCCCCAAAAATATATAAAAATGTATTTCTTTCCCTCAGTTTAGGCCGATACGTATTCTTCTACATATTTTTGGTAAAAAAAATCACATTCCTGACCAAATACATACATACTCGCATGTCCTATGGCCATATTTGGTCAGTGATGTCATCACCACCCCGCCCCTCTGCTTACATGGCTGAAGATTCCCGGCCAGGTGAGTGAATGGGACCGGTGACATCACTGGTTAGTAACGGGCCCCGTGGTTCCCACCAGCTCAGGACCTCCTCTGGAGCAAATGGCTACAGAAATGTGAAGAACTGAATGGTGTAAAGACGTTTGTGGTCAAATTTATAGCACCGGTCTATCATTTCTGTGTAACTCCACTATCAACTGCCATGCTGCAGCAGTTGGAGGATGTACATCATTTCAGGTGTACCAGTTTGATGAGACAGACTTCCTCCGCCAGGCTTCTGCGGAGAGATTTTCGATCCACGTTCATCTCTCTGTATTGTCTTCCCAGGACTACAATGATAATCCCCCCATCTGTACACCTCCTTATTATGAAACGACGATCTACTCCACCCTCTCGACGGCAACCCCAGTTGTTTCATTGCAATGCAGTGACGTAGATGTTACCAACGCTGTGCTGCGTTACTCCATTGTGGGCGGTAAGTTATCTTCCCAGTGTGCATTGTGTTAGAATTAGTAATGAAACATTTGGTTATATTGATTGTCTGTTTGTACATTCGTCCAAATGAGTCCATACATAGGCAGACTATCTGCAGGGGTAAGAAACAACCCAGACCTGGCTGCCATTAGTGTGAAGCACCATGTGATCAGCTCAGATATCAAACAGCTTGCAAGGGAAGCTGCATATGGGCCTTTAAGTGTTTTTTATTTTTATTTTTTATTTTTTATTTTTATTTTTTACATTCATACACACTCTCATACTCACATACATACATACACACACACTCTCACACATACACTCATACATACATCAACTCTCACACATACATACACACTCTCATACACACATACACACTCTCATACACACACACATACATACATTCATACACACTCTCATACACACTCTCATACACACATACATTCATACACACTCTCATACACACATACATCCATACACACTCTCATACACACATACACTCTCACACATACACTCATACATACATCAACTCTCACACATACATACACACTCTCATACACACATACACACTCTCATACACACACACATACATTCATACACACTCTCATACACACATACATTCATACACACTCTCATACACACATACATTCATACACACTCTCGTTCACACATACATTCATACACACTCTCATACACACATACATCCACACATACATCCATACACACTCTCATACACACATACCTTCATACACACTCTCATACACACTCTCATACACACTCTCATACACACATACATTCATACACACTCTCATACACACTCTCATACACACATACATTCATACACACTCTCATACACACATACATCCATACACACTCTCATACACACATACATTCATACACACTCTCATACACACATACATTCATACACACTCTCATACACACTCTCATACACACATACATTCATACACACTCTCATACACACATACATCCATACACACTCTCATACACACATACATTCATACACACTCTCATACACACTCTCATACACACATACATTCATACACACTCTCATACACACATACATTCATACACACTCTCATACACACATACATTCATACACACTCTCACACACACATACATTCATTCATACACACTCTCACACACACATACATTCATACACACTCTCATACACACATACATTCATACACACTCTCATACACACTCTCATACACACATACATTCATACACACTCTCATACACACATACATTCATACACACTCTCATACACACATACATTCATACACACTCTCACACACACATACATTCATTCATACACACTCTCACACACACATACATTCATACACACTCTCATACACACATACATTCATACACACTCTCATACACACATACATTCATACACACTCTCACACACACATACATTCATACACACTCTCATACACACACACATACATCCATACACACTCTCATACACACATACATACATACACACATACATTCATACACACTCTCATACACACATTCATACACACCCTCATAAATGCATACATTGCCTTTTGAAAAACCACAGCTTACTGTACCTGGCTGACCAGTGCTTGGCATCGGCACCATTGAGTACACAGTACTGCGTGGAAGGGACACAGGGTAGGTGGGTTCTCAGGAAGCTGCTTTTCCTGGCCCGTTACTGCCTGCTCCAGCTCCGCAGTTCAATGTTTATAGGCAGTTCGTAGTCACGGCTGTACAAGAACACTACAAAAATAGCGGCTGGCTTCCCCTGCCTGGCCGCACTTTGCTTCTTCTCCTCCCTGCTGCGAGGAGTAGTGAGTGAAGCTGCTGTCACATCTCCTGTCAGCCTGTAGTGACAGAGCCTAATGCAAAATTATCATGGGGCCCCCCATGCACCTGGGGGCCCCTGGGCGGAGCCCATGCGTTGAGGCAGCTCTGACTGAAAAAGCAAATTTTCTACATCTTGGGTTTCTTTGGGGCCATTTAGCAGTAAATGTATCCTTTTTTTTTGTAAATGTATCTTTTTTGGGTTTCAGACGACATACTAGCTATTTATTGCCATGCCATCCCATCAAGCAATGAGCACTTTAATTAGTAACTTTACCTTTGCCGAGTGAAGCTGATTTGTAAACTATGCTGGGTGGGTGAACGATGCTTCAGCACAAAATGTTTGTTAGTGACTGGTTCTCTTTACCAATGCAGCCTTTTGTGTATGGCCTCCTCTCTTCCCACAGGAAATACTAATGGCCGCTTTCAGATGATCGGCAGTAACGTCATGCACAACCCGTTCTCCTTTAACACCGCTGGTGGTGTATACGACCCTATAAAGTATGAGCTCCTCGTCCTGGTGACAGACAGTACGGCCTCCCCTCAGTACAGCACCACCGCCACTGTGTTCATCACCGTTATCCCCTGGACCACCACACAGCCCACCACCACGACCACAACACCGGTGAGTACATTTTTGTTTCAAGAAAAGATCAGAAGACATTTGAAGTAAATTGTGAATCGGTGAAGGCTGGTTGCAAATTTTGGGGGCAGCAAACAAACCTGCCCCCACCTGCGGAAGACAGAGGGCGATGTTCAGTCCCCCCCCCCGCGTGGGAGACGGACGGCAGCGATCACTGACTGCGACAATCAGTCCCCTACCTGCGGGAGACTGAGGGAAGTGATCAGTGCCCCCCCCCACGGGTGACGAACGGCAGCGATCAATTCCCACCCCTGCGTGGGAGACGGACTGCGGTGATCAGTCTCCCCACCTTGGAGATGGACGGCGGCGATCAGTGGCCTTACTTTAGGAGGCTGATGCTGTGCTTCACTCCAGGGAAGAGCCAGGGCCATTGCTTTTCCTCCCAGCCAAACAGAAAGTGGGTCTTGAGACCCGATTGGCTGGGAGTCCTAAGACTCCTTGGCCAATCGTGTCTCAGGTCCCACTTCCTGATTGGCCGGGGGGAGAATCAGAAAGACAATAGCGAATAATTATTCGCTATTGTCACACAACTGGGTGGGCTCAGGGCGCAGTGCTCGGTCGAAAAATGATCAACCAATTAGAATTCTATGTGAAAAATAGCTGGTTGTTAAGCAGCAGGTGGGTAAATCAGCCACCGCGTCCCTAACAACCGATGACTCATCAGCCGGCAATACAAAAAACTTCAGGAATGGTATGTATTTTAAGGGGAACCCCACTTAAAGTGAAACAATATAAAATCCCTTTAAATATAGTGCACGGTGGTCCCCTTAGTCTGTCTGTAAAGTGGCGCATCTGTACCATGTATAGAACCTGCTGCAGCAAAATTTAATACATTTCTAACATTTAAAAAAAATTCAAATAACATTTAAATTGCCTCAGGGTTGCAATTGCTGGCACCTAGCTATTTAAAAAAATTTAAAATAAAAAAAAAAATGGTGTGGGGTTCCCCCTCCCCAGTCCATACCAGGCCTTTTGGGTCTGGTATGGATTTTAAGGGGAACCTCACTGCAAAAGTAAAAAAAAAGTAAAAAAAAAAAGGCATAGGGTCTCCCCCATGAGTCATACCAGACCCTTATCCAAGCATGCATCCTATATATAGGAGCTCGGATGTGGGGTCCTCCTTGTTAAAAGGGGCTTCTATATTACGATAAGTCCCCTGCTTAAAAAAAATGCGTGGGGTCTCCCCCAAGAGTCATACCAGACCCTTATCCGAGCATGCAGCCTGGCACCCCCACCCCACAGCCTCTTGTCCCCATGTTGATGGGGACAAGGGCCTCTTCCTGACAACCCTGGGCTGTGGTTGTCGGGAACCACAACCACAGACCCCCACAACCCCAGCCCAAGGTTGTCAGGAAGAGGCCCTTGTCCCCATCAACATGGGGACAAGATGCTGTGGGGTGGGGGTGCCAGGCTGCATGCTCTGATAAGGGTCTGGTATGACTCTTGGGGGAGACCCCACGCATTTTTTTTTAAGCAGCGGACTTATGGTAATATAGAACCCCTTTTTAACAAGGAGTCCCCCACATCCGAGCCCATATATATATATATATATATATAGAGTATGGGGTACATTGTACTCATTCACCTAAATAAAAACAGTACACAGGTTTTTGACAATTCCTTTATAAAAAATAAATAAAAAAACAATGTCCCCCCATGTAGATCCATTGTCAATCACGGCGCCCGCCGGACCTAAAAAAATTAAAAGCCCTGCCCCCGAGGACGGCAGAACGCTGAATGCCTCCTCCATCATGCTGGGGTTGGTGATGTCACAAGGGGGCGGTGCCACCCTACCTATATAAGAACTGTCAAACAGTGGAGCCTGCAGGCGGAGCGTTTTTTGTCCGGTCCGGTGGTGGCGTGATTGACGATGGATCTGTACAGGTGAACTTACCCTTTACGATGCCAATCAATCTGCATTTCACGATTCAGATAATTATAGAGAGACAAAGGCCGCTGCTTAGGATGGGCACAGCCAACCTGAGTAGAAACCCAGTCCAAACAGTTCTCAGTAATACTCAAGACAGAACCATATCCAGTGCACCAGCAGACAGACTGGCCAGGTACATGTTGAATTGTCCAGCAATCTATTTAAGGCTACTTGATTAGGGCAGGTGTGCACTACTCAGACCCGAACAGCAGTGCTGATAACAACCAGCAGATGGCGAATTCTCAAAGCTGATCATTATAATAGAAAGCAGAATCAATGGAGAGTTATTGAATGCAAGGTTTGTGATGTTCTAATCAACCCCTGTGCACCCCCAACATCCTGCAATCTGCTTTATTGCCACACCAGGCAGTACAGGGCCAGCTGATATAAACTGGATGGACGCTTCTCTTTCAGTCAATTAAAACCTCTGTAATGTTTTCTGTTTCCAGATTCCACAGAAGCAAACGACGATTGTGAATCAGACTCTGGAGTACTGGCAGCCCGACACCTGGTTCATGGTGGTCCTGACCATCACCGGGGCCCTGCTCCTCGGTGCCATTGGTCTGCTGACCTGGGCTCTGTGTAGAAAGTGAGTCCTCTGTCACAACACACACCGGGGTGGACAAATGAATGTAGAAATCAGGAACCAGTCAGGCCAGCCTGAGACAGGATTCATTATCGGGATCTGGGAAGGTGGGGGATGGAGCTCTCAAAGGCTGGCCATACATTATACATTGTTTTTTGCTCAACCAGCTGGTTGAAGGAAAAAAAGAGATGTACCTTACATTGGTGATCAGTGGGAAGAATGCTCCTTACATTGGTGATCAGTGGGAAGAATGTTCCATACATTGGTGATCAGTGGGAAGAATGTTCCTTACATTGGTGATCAGTGAGAAGAATGTACCTTACATTGGTGATCAGTGGGAAGAATGTTCCTTACATTGGTGATCAGTGGGAAGAATGTTCCTTACATTGGTGATCAGTGAGAAGAATGTCCCTTACATTGGTGATCAGTGGGAAGAATGTTCCTTACATTGGTGATCAGTGGGAAGAATGTTCCTTACATTGGTGATCAGTGAGAAGAATGTCCCTTACATTGGTGATCAGTGGGAAGAATGCTCCTTACATTGGTGATCAGTGGGAAGAATGTCCCTTACATTGGTGATCAGTGAGAAGAATGTTCCTTACATTGGTGATCAGTGAGAAGAATGTCCCTTACATTGGTGATCAGTGGGAAGAATGTTCCTTACATTGGTGATCAGTGAGAAGAATGTCCCTTACATTGGTGATCAGTGGGAAGAATGCTCCTTACATTGGTGATCAGTGGGAAGAATGTCCCTTACATTGGTGATCAGTGAGAAGAATGTCCCTTACATTGGTGATCAGTGGGAAGAATGTCCCTTACATTGGTGATCAGTGAGAAGAATGTCCCTTACATTGGTGATCAGTGGGAAGAATGTTCCTTACATTGGTGATCAGTGGGAAGAATGTCCCTTACATTGGTGATCAGTGGGAAGAATGTCCCTTACATTGGTGATCGGTGAGAAGAATGATCCTTACATTGGTGATCAGTGGGAAGAATGTCCCTTACATTGGTGATCAGTGGGAAGAATGTTCCTTACATTGGTGATCAGTGAGAAGAATGTCCCTTACATTGGTGATCAGTGAGAAGAATGTCCCTTACATTGGTGATCGGTGAGAAGAATGATCCTTACATTGGTGATCGGTGGGAAGAATGTTCCTTACATTGGTGATCAGTGGGAAGAATGTTCCTTACATTGGTGATCAGTGGGAAGAATGTTCCTTACATTGGTGATCAGTGAGAAGAATGTTCCTTACATTGGTGATCAGTGAGAAGAATGTCCCTTACATTGGTGATCAGTGGGAAGAATGTTCCTTACATTGGTGATCAGTGAGAAGAATGTCCCTTACATTGGTGATCAGTGGGAAGAATGTTCCTTACATCGGTGATCAGTGGGAAGAATGTTCCTTACATTGGTGATCAGTGAGAAGAATGTTCCTTACATTGGTGATCAGTGGGAAGAATGTTCCTTACATTGGTGGTCAGAATTATCCCATTACAAGGCTTAAACCATCCTTGGTGTCATGCCGCTGGCACCACAAAGTGGTATTGGCTCCAGAACTGCGCACCATCCAATGGGAGGTTAAGGAGCCACATCTCAAGGAACCCCTAACAGCCTCGGGTGGAAACCTCAGAGTTCTTCTCACATTTTAATAAATAAGGCTGAACCAAATTCCCAGCACGCAGTTTGTCTATTCCGACCAATCACGGTTGGCGCTCTCCATAGTGCAGCTCTAGATGACAAACACACTGGAGATTAATGGCGGCATTTCTTCTTCCAGATACCCGTTGTGTGCCCAAGGCCCGAAAGATGCCACAGAGCCCCTCCTGCAGGACCGGTAAGTGACTCCACTTGTGGGTGTGACAGAGTTGTGATAATTGGCGCACAAGGACACAAATTTTGGTGCACTAGAAGGACCCAGGGGTGGGGCTGAAGTAGGGACCAGGGGTGGAGCTGAAGGAGGGACCAGGGGTGGGGCTGAAGGAGGGACCAGGGGTGGGGCTGAAGGAGAGACCAGGGGCGGAGCTGAAGGAGAGACCAGGGGCGGGACCAGGGGTGGAGCTGAAGGAGGGACCAGGGGCGGGACCAGGGGTGGGGCTGAAGGAGGGACCAGGGGTGGAGCTGAAGGAGAGACCAGGGGCGGGACTAGGGGTGGAGCTGAAGGAGAGACCAGGGGCGGGACCAGGGGTGGAGCTGAAGGGGGGGCCCCCGTCAGGTAGGCTGTAGGGGGCCCCATGATTTCTATCAGCGGCCCTGCCAGGTCAGGGTCGGGACGAGGGGGGGAAAGGAGGGGAAGCTGCCCTGGGCACTGTAGTATCATGTGAAGTTTGGGGGGGAGAGGATTTGTGTCGGGAGGGGGAATCTGGGGGGGGGGGGGGGGCTCGACGGGGGGCGGCGGCGGCGGCAGGGGTTAAGAATTGTTCTGGGGGGGGGGGGGATTTGAAGGGTTTGTGCTAGAATGGATGAAATGGTAGAAGTGGTTCTTTTCTGGGGAGGGGGGGGGGAATTGTGCTGGGGGGGGGGCATTTGGAATGAGAGGGGAGAGGATGTGCACTCAGAGGGGAAATTTGAGGGGTAGAGGATTTGTGCTAGCAGGGGGTCGATTTATTTATTTATTTTGGTGGGGGATTTGTGGAGAGATAGGAGGATTTGAGCTGGGGGAGGGGCAAAGATTTGCGTTGGGAGGGGAGATTTCAGCAGGGGGGCAGATTAGTATGGGGAGGAGTGGGAATTTTTTGCTCATAGGACAAGCATGCAGATTGGTGCTCGGTTTTTTTTTTTTGGGGGGGGGTTAGCAGACACATAATGATCATTCATCCTGGGCAGGAGTCGCCAAACCTTCTATACAAAGGGCCACAGAGAAGGGCAGGATCTGGCACAGGAGTTCTGTCCTCCTCTTTGAGACAAGGTGGGGGGCAAGAAACAAGGAGGTTGTCACAGCTGCAGATGAAATGGCCTGGAGGGCCGTATTCGGCCCGCGGGCCATTTTTTTCCCGACACCTGTGCTCTAGCGGGTGTCACCCAGGCCCGTACCCTCCGCACCCCCCGTAGCAACGCCACTGCCCAAAAGTATTATTTGGCCTCGGGAACCTCTCTGTCCGGCTATACGGGTGATAACTTGCTGTTACCAAATGGTTTTCCTCCTTGCAGGTCATTACAGAACGCTGAGCCGCCCGCCAACCAGAACCAGCAGCCCCCTCCCCCATCCAAGGAGAAGAAGGACGTCGCTCCAGTCAGCCCGCTAAGCCTGGTATGTGATCATCCAATACAATGCCCATAACGAGGGCCACCAGGAGGAAATTACGATTATCATGATAAATTACATATGTGTAGGTGAGGTTGAAAAAAGACACAAGTCCATCAAGTTCACGTGCTCGACCCCGTCGCGACCGGGCCCCCGTGGACTCGATGTCCCGCGATCGGGTCACAGATCTGCAGAATGGGGAGAGGCCAGTGTAAACACAACATCTCCCCATTCTTCCTAGTGACATGTCACTGATCGCCTGTTCCCTCTCATCGGGATCTGCGATCAGTGATGTGTCACTCGTAGTCACGCCCCCTAACAGTTAGAATCACTCCCTAGGTCACACGGGGGGAAATGCTGATGTAAACAAGGCATTTCCCCATTCTTCCTAGTGACGGGACACTGATCACAGCTTCTTGTATTCGGGAGCAGCGATCACTGTCGTGTCACACACAGCCCATCCCCCCTACAGTTAGAGTCACTCCCTAGGACACACTTAACCCCTTCAGCGCTCCCTACAGGTTTATCCCTTCCCTGCCAGTGTCATTTTTACAGTGATCGGTGCATTTTTATAGCTGTATAAATGACAATGGTCCCAAAATGGCATCAAAAGTGTCCGACGTAATGTCGCAGTCACGATAAAAATCACTGAAACATATAAAATATAGATGCGCTAATATTAACTTAAAAGGTGATAAAACGTACAAAGAAAACTAATCAGGGAGAACACTCCATAAACTGTGAATTACTAATATGTCCTTAATTAGTGCACAGTGATTAGCAGGATTCCATGCAGGGAAAAAAATCACTCTCTTCAATCTGAATCAGTGGCGGCCCGCCCATAGGGGGCGCCCGGGCGCCGCCCCCCCTCCCCCAGTCAGTAAAAAAAAAAATCTAAAAAAAAAAAAAAAAAAAAAAATTTTTTATTTAAACATGTCCCTTTAAGGAAAAAAAATTCCAAAAAAGGTTCTTATGTGCACTGAGTCCGGGCGTCGGGCGCCGGGAAAAGCGCGGTATGGGTAGCGCCACGTCTGTGCAATCACGGGATTGCAGACGTGGCGCTACATTGGCAGCCCAAAAATGCCTTTGTGGCGCGGTCCATCGCGCCACTTGCTTCCGGCGCGATGGACTGCATTGTTATGGCTGGGCGGGTGCATCCACTATTTGTGCTCGTTCCGTCCTGACGTCCCTGGAAGAACAGGAAGTGACGTCGGGACTCGGGGCGCTCAGTGCGAGTACAGGTAAGCTGAGCTATGCCGCCTGCCTCTGCCCCTCTGTAATGGACTGTTTTCTCTGCAAAGTTCGGCGGCAGCAGCTGCAGCTGTCCACCCCCCTTCTGCAAAGATTACCTGTGTTCCAATTTTTTTTTAGTGAATATTCGGCCGAAATCGCGGCACCCCCCTCCCCCCCCGGGGGGGGGGATGGGGGTGCCGCGATTTCGGCCGAATATTCACTATAAAAAATTTTTTGGAACATTTGGAATTTTTTTTTTTAGTGGACATTTGGCCGAAATCGCGGCACCCCCCATCCCCCCTCAGGGGGGGGGGGGGATGGGGGTGCCGCGATTTCGGCCGAATGTTCACTAGACATGATGAGCAATTAACCCAGTGCAGATGTAGGCTCATTGCAAGGGTGGATTTTTTTTTAACATTTTCATGGAGTTGGGCATAATAAATGATTTTTAATGTTCAATGCAATGCATAATCTGGGTGAAATGCCAGCCGTCAGCAGCCTGAGCCCCAGGAGAAGATGGGGAGCTACAAGTCCCAGCAGGTTATAATATAAGGCTCCTAGGTGGATGGGAGTCTTATATTATAAACCTGCTGGGACTTGTAGTTCCCCATCTTCTCCTGGGGCTCAGGTGCATGCAATCCACCATCTATGGGACTACAAGTCCCAGCAGTGAGAAAAACTGGACAAAGATGGTGGATTGCATGCACCTGAGCCCCAGGAGACGATGGAGAACTACAAGTCCCAGCAGGTTATAATATAAAGCTCCGAGGTGGATGTATGACTGGACAGTGACACAGTGGGGACAATTGGCACAGTGGCTGTGTTTGATGGCATGGCACAGTGGTGACAATTGATGGCACAGTGACCACAATTGATGGCATGGCACAGTGGCTGCATTTGATGGCATGGTACAGTGGCTGCATTTGATGGCATGGTACAGTGGCTGCATTTGATGGCATGGCACAGTGGCTGCATTTGATGGCATGGCACAGTGGCTGCATTTGATGGCATGGCACAGTGGCTGCATTTGATGGCATGGCACAGTGGTGACAATTGATGGCACAGTGACCACAATTGATGGCATGGTACAGTGGCTGCATTTGATGGCATGGTACAGTGGCTGCATTTGATGGCATGGTACAGTGGCTGCATTTGATGGCATGGCACAGTGGTGACAATTGATGGCACAGTGACCACAATTGATGGCATGGTACAGTGGCTGCATTTGATGGCATGGTACAGTGGCTGCATTTGATGGCATGGTACAGTGGCTGCATTTGATGGCATGGTACAGTGGCTGCATTTGATGGCATGGCACAGTGGTGACAATTGATGGCACAGTGACCACAATTGATGGCATGGCACAGTGGCTGCATTTGATGGCATGGCACAGTGGCTGCATTTGATGGCATGGTACAGTGGCTGCATTTGATGGCATGGTACAGTGGCTGCATTTGATGGCATTGCACAGTGGCTGCATTTGATGGCATGGCACAGTGGCTGCATTTGATGGCATGGCACAGTGGTGACAATTGATGGCACAGTGACCACAATTGATGGCATGGTACAGTGGCTGCATTTGATGGCATGGTACAGTGGCTGCATTTGATGGCATGGTACAGTGGCTGCATTTGATGGCATGGCACAGTGGTGACAATTGATGGCACAGTGACCAGAATTGATGGCATGGTACAGTGGCTGCATTTGATGGCATGGTACAGTGGCTGCATTTGATGGCATGGTACAGTGGCTGCATTTGATGGCATGGTACAGTGGCTGTGTTTGATGGCATGGTACAGTGGCTGTGTTTGATGGCATGGTACAGTGGCTGTGTTTGATGGCATGGTACAGTGGTGACAATTGATGGCATGGTACAGTGGTGACAATTGATGGCACAGTGACTGTGTTTGATGGCATGACACAGTGGCTGCGTTTGATGGCATGGCACAGTGGCTGCATTTGATGGGCACAGTGAGGCTTATATTTTTTTTTCTTCTTCGTTTGCGCCCCCCCAAAAATTTTGAGCACCAGCCGCCACTGATCTGAATGCTAATCCAGCCCTCCACCGCTGTGATCAGATGATACAGGCACTCACAGACAGGGATTGCATGAAAGAAAAGAGAAAAAAACTCATTGCGCAATATTCGATGACAGATCAAAAAATGTAGGAATGGAAGCCCCACATGGCGGATCCCGTCTTGTATATGACGTTCTTATAACACATTATACTCTGTAATATCGATTCTATGACTTGTCCTTCTTTTCTTTTCTTGCAGCAGTTTGACGGCAGAGCTCAGGATCCAGGTAAGTGTTGGCTCCGCCCACAGCGCAGCATGCGGCCACCGGCCGCTTGAGATCTCTAACAGTCCTTGGCTCCGCCCACAGCGCAGCCTGCGGCCACCGGCCGCTTGAGATCTCTAACAATCCTTGACTCCGCCCACCGGCCGCTTGAGATCTCTAACAATCCTTGACTCCGCCCACAGCGCAGCCTGCGGCCACCGGCTTCTTAAGATCTCTAACAATCCTTGAACTGAACTTTCCTCCGTCCCCAGACGATCAGCGGCCGATATCGGATCATTTCTGATCAATATTAAGATTATTATTACTCAGCCATCTTTATACTCCAGTTGATGACTGTGCCTAGGCTGAGATGATGTCATCAGTCTGCTGCAGGCAGGAGATAACATTTCCTCAGTCTCCCCCCCCTCCCCCCAGTGATCAGACTGTACATTGTAACTCTGTAGTAGGAGGCGGAGGAGGTAGGGCGTTGACATACGGCTTGTATCGGCCGCCATGTTTATGGAGAAATGTCTTCAGTCACCTTATTAATATTCTTCCTCCTCTGCCGGCAGTGACGGGACGGGAGTATCTCTTCAACAGCCACACCGGGGAGAGACGTTGGGTGTGAGGAGAGGGAGAGACGCCGACTCACCGAAAATCATAATCACCACCACCATGTCATCCGAGGAGAGCCGAGGAATCACCAGATTTTATTCTGATGGAATTTTTATTTCTAGAACTTCTGTGAAAGGAAATGTAGAATTTATTGCGGAAATTATTCATTCAATAAGAAATCTATTGATTCTCATCATTTTCTGTGTGCAGTGCCTCTTCTTATCCTGCAGGGGGAGCCAAGAGCAGACGCTTGTATAGAATGTACTATACATACTTGTTATAGGTGATCGGTACGGATCAATAAAGGCTTCACAGTGGGACCCACACAGAAACTGGAAGATGGCGGCGCTCAATATAGTAGCAGAAGCTTCTACAGCGATGATCCACATCTAAGGAGATACCCCGGCTATAACATATACTCACTATATTACCAAAAGTATTGGGACGCCGGCCTTTATACACACATGGGCCTAGATTCAGGTACATTTGCGCCCTCTTACGGAGGCGCAGCGTACTGTTTTTACGCTACGCCTCCATAAATTACCTGCGCTACACTTCATTTACGAAGCAGTAACTCCATAATTTGCGTGGGCGCTCCGTAAAAATAGCCGGCGTAAGCGCGCGTAATTTAAATGATCCCGTAGGGGGCGTGGATCATTTAAATTAGGCGCATTCCCACGCCGAACGTAGTGCGCATGCTCCGTCGGGAAAGTTTCCTGACGTGCATTGTGGTAAATGACGTCGCAAGGACGTCATTTGCTTCAACGTGAACGTAAATGGCGTCCAGCGCCATTCACGATTCACCTATGCAAACAACGTAATTTTTAAAAATCGCGACACGGGAACGACGGGTATACGTAGCATTGGCTGCCCCTGCTAATAGCATGGGCAGCCTTACGTAGAAACTGACAAACGCAAACAACGTAAAATGCGGACGCAGGGCGCGCGTACGGTTGTGAATCGGCGTGAGTATGCAATTAGCATACTCTACGCTGACCACTACGGGAACGCCACCTAGCGTCCATCGTAAGAAAGCAGCCTACGATACGACGGCATAAGAGCCTTATGCCAGTCATATCTTAGGCTGCAGTCGGCGTATCGAGCTTTCTGAATACAGAAAAGTCGATACGCAGCGCAATTGCTTACTGAATCTACCCCATGGACTTTAAGGGCTCTTTCACACAGAGCGGACCGTTTTTGTGTCCGTCGGCTCAGCAGGGATTCCCGCTGAGCTGTCGGCGGACAGGGCGGTCCCCGCACACAGTGCAGGGACCGCCCTGTCTTTCCTCTGCTCTCCCCTATGGGGAATCGGATGAAGACGGACCGTGTGTCCGTCTTCATCCGTTCCGCCGGACGGAAGAAAAAATAGGGTTTTCTTCCGTCCGAAAAACCGGATCCCGACAGACGCAGATGGTTGCGGACGCTCCATCCGCCAACGGACGCAATCCCATAGGGATGCATTACAAGTCCGTAAACGGACTTGTAATGAACAGACGAACGGTCCGCTAATGTGAAAGGGGCCTAATGGCATCCCAGTCTTAGTCCGGAGGGTTCCATATTGAGTTGGCCCCGCCCTTTGCAGCTATAACACCTTCAACTCTTCTGGGAAGGCCGTCCACAAGGTTTAGGAGTGTGTCTATGGGAATGTTTGACCGTTCTTCCAGAAGGGCATTTGTGTTGGAAGAGAAGGTTTGGCTCACAGTCTCCGCTCTAATTCATCCCAAAGGTGTTGAGGTCAGGACTCTGTGCAGGCCAGTCAAGTTCCTCCACCCCAAACTCACTCATTCATGTCTTTATGGACCTTGCTTTGTGCACTGGTTCAAACAATTTCGTGGGGTTTTGCTTTTCAGGGGTTGGCCCCCTAAGAGCCGGTTCACACTGGGGCGATTCGTCAGGTGACTCAGCCGCCTGACAAGTCACGTCCCGTTGTATTCAATAGAACCGTTCTAATAGGAGCGACGCAAGTCGCTCTGACTTAGAAAAAGGTTCTTGTACGACTTTGGGGGCGACTTGAATTGACTCCTATACAGAAGTCATTTTGCAAGTTGCCTCTGAAGTCGTCTTCAGGACGCCTGGCCGAGTCGCCCCCGAAGTCGTGCCGCCCCAGTGTGAACCGGCTCTTCGTTCCAGTGAAGTGAACTCGGCATAACAAGACAATTTCATGCTCCCAGCTTTGTGGGAGGAGTTTGGGGATGGCCGCTTCCTGTTCCAACATGACTGCGCACCAGTGCACAAAGCAAGGTCCATAGACATGGATGAGTGCGTTTGGGGTGGAGGAACTTGACTGGCCTGCACAGAGTACTGACCTCAACCAGATAGAACATCTTTGGGATGAATTAGAGAGGAGACGGCGAGCCAGGCCTTCCCGTCCAACATCAGTGCCTGACCTCACAAATGCAGTTCTGGAAGAATGGTCAAACATTCCCATAGACACCCTCCTAAACCTTGTGGGCGGCCTTCCCAGAAGAGGTGAAGCTGTTATAGCTGCAAAGGGTGCGCCAACTCAATATTGAACCCTCCGGACTAAGACTGGGATGCTATTAAAGTTCATGTGCGTGTATAAAGGCAGGCGTCCCAATACTTTTGGTAATATAGTGTATGTACAATGTGCCAAGATGGACCAATGTGAATATGCTTGGCTGCTTCTCTGATGAATGCTCTCCTTGCCCGGCCCGGTCAGTTTAGGTGGACGGCCATGTCTTGGTAGGTTTGCAGTTGTTCCATACTCTTTCCATTTTCCGATGATGGATTGAACAGAAGCTCCGTGAGATCTTCAAAGCTCGGGAGATTTTTTTTTATAACCTAACCCTGCTTTATACTTCTCCACAACTTTACCCCTGACCTGTCTGGCGTGTTCCTCGGCCTTCATGATGCTGTTTGTGCACTAAAGTTCTCCAACAAACATCTGAGGGCTTCACAGAACAGCTGTATTTCTACCGAGATTAAATCACACATAGGTGGACTCTATTTAGGTGACTTCTGAAGGCAATTGGTTCTAGATTTTAGTTAGAGGGTATCAGAGTAAAGGGGGCTGAATACAAATGCCCCCCCCCCCCCCACTTTTTTCACATTTATTTGTATCATTTTCCTTCCACTTCACAATTATGTGACACTTTGTGTCGGTCTATCACATAAAATCCCAATAATATATATTTGTTTTTGGTTGTAACATGAAAAAGTGTGGAAGATTAAGGGGTATGAATACTTTTTCAAGAGGCCATGTTGTGCGTTACATATTTGTGACACGTGAACCAGGTCTATTTTGCATTGCTTTCTTCATTCACTGGCACTAGCCCTCCCACCGACACCAACAATGGGGGCACTAGCCTTCCCACCGACACCAACAATGGGGGCCGCTAGCCTTCCCACCGACACCGGGGGGCACTAGCCTTCCCACCGACACTGGGGGGCACTAGCCTTCCCACCGACACTGGGGGGCACTAGCCTTCCCACCGACACTGGGGGCCGCTAGCCTTCCCACCGACACTGGGGGCCGCTAGCCTTCCCACCGACACTGGGGGGCACTAGCCTTCCCACCGACACTGGGGGGCACTAGCCTTCCCACCGACACTGGGGGGCACTAGCCTTCCCACCGACACTGGGGGGCACTAGCCTTCCCACCGACACCAACAATGGGGGCGCTAGCCTTCCCACCGACACCAACAATGGGGGCGCTAGCCTTCCCACCGACACCAACAACGGGGGCGCTAGCCTTCCCACCGACACCAACAATGGGGGCGCTAGCCTTCCCACCGACACCAACAATGGGGGCGCTAGCCTTCCCACCGACACCAACAATGGGGGCGCTAGCCTTCCCACCGACACCAACAATGGGGGCCACTAGCCTTCCCACCGACACCAACAATGGGGGCGCTAGCCTTCCCACCGACACCAACAATGGGGGCGCTAGCCTTCCCACCGACACCAACAATAAGGGGCGCTAGCCTTCCCACCGACACCAACAATGGGGGCGCTAGCCTTCCCACCGACACCAACAATAAGGGGCGCTAGCCTTCCCACCGACACCAACAATGGGGGCGCTAGCCTTCCCACCGACACCAACAATAAGGGGCGCTAGCCTTCCCACCGACACCAACAATAAGGGGCGCTAGTATTCCCACCAACCCCGACACTGGGGGGCACTAGCCTTCCCACCGACACTGGGGGCACTAGCCTTCCCACCGACACCAACAATGGGGGGCGCTAGCCTTCCCACCGACACCAACAATAAGGGGCGCTAGCCTTCCCACCGACCCCGACACTGGGGGGCACTAGCCTTCCCACCGCCACCGGGGGCACTAGCCTTTCCACCGACACTAGCCTTCCCACCGACACCAACAATGGGGGCGCTAGCCTTCCCACCGACACCAACAATAAGGGGCGCTAGCCTTCCCACCGACACCAACAATGGGGGCGCTAGCCTTCCCACCGACACCAACAATAAGGGGCGCTAGCCTTCCCACCGACACCAACAATGGGGGCGCTAGCCTTCCCACCGACACCAACAATAAGGGGCGCTAGCCTTCCCACCGACACCAACAATAAGGGGCGCTAGTATTCCCACCAACCCCGACACTGGGGGGCACTAGCCTTCCCACCGACACCAACAATGGGGGGCGCTAGCCTTCCCACCGACACCAACAATAAGGGGCGCTAGCCTTCCCACCGACCCCGACACTGGGGGGCACTAGCCTTCCCACCGCCACCGGGGGCACTAGCCTTTCCACCGACACTAGCCTTCCCACCGACACCAACAATGGGGGCGCTAGCCTTCCCACCGACACCAACAATAAGGGGCGCTAGCCTTCCCACCGACACCGGGGGCACTAGCCTTCCCACCGACACCGGGGGCACTAGCCTTTCCACCGACACTAGCCTTCCCACCGACACCAACAATGGGGGCGCTAGCCTTCCCACCGACACCAACAATAAGGGGCGCTAGCCTTCCCACCGACACCAACAATAAGGGGCGCTAGCCTTCCCACCGACCCCGACACTGGGGGGCGCTAGCCTTCCCACCGACACCAACAATAAGGGGCGCTAGCATTCCCACCAACCCCGACACTGGGGGGCACTAGCCTTCCCACCGACACTGGGGGCACTAGCCTTCCCACCGACACTGGGGGCACTAGCCTTCCCACCGACACCGGGGGCACTAGTCCTCCCACCCGACACCGGGGACACTAGTCCTCCCACCCGACACCGAGGACACTAGTCCTCCCACCCGACACCGGGGGCACTAGTCCTCCCACCCGACACCGGGGGCACTAGTCCTCCCACCCGACACCGGGGACACTAGTCCTCCCACCCGACACCGGGGGCACTAGTCCTCCCACCCGACACCGGGGGCACTAGCCTTCCCACCCGACACCGGGGGCACTAGCCTTCCCACCCGACACCGGGGGCACTAGTCCTCCCACCCGACACCGGGGACACTAGTCCTCCCACCCGACACCGGGGGCACTAGTCCTCCCACCCGACACCGGGGGCACTAGCCTTCCCACCGACACCGGGGGGCACTAGCCTTCCCACCGACACCGGGGGGCACTAGCCTTCCCACCGACACCGGGGGGCACTAGCCTTCCCACCGACACCGGGGGGCACTAGTCCTCCCACCGGCGACACTAGTCCTCCCACCCGACACCGGGGGCACTAGCCTTCCCACCCGACACCGGGGGCACTAGTCCTCCCACCCGACACCGGGGGCACTAGTCCTCCCACCCGACACCGGGGGCACTAGTCCTCCCACCCGACACAGGGGGCACTAGTCCTCCCACCCGACACAGGGGGCACTAGTCCTCCCACCCGACACCGGGGGCAGTCCTCCCACCCGACACCGGGGGCACTAGTCCTCCCACCCGACACCGGGGGCACTAGTCCTCCCACCCGACACCGGGGGCACTAGTCCTCCCACCCGACACCGGGGGCACTAGTCCTCCCACCCGACACCGGGGGCACTAGTCCTCCCACCCGACACCGGGGGCACTAGTCCTCCCACCCGACACCGGGGGCACTAGTCCTCCCACCCGACACTAGCCTTCCCACCGACACTAGCCTTCCCACCGACACTAGCCTTCCCACCGACACTAGCCTTCCCACCGACACTAGCCTTCCCACCGACACCCTTCCATTTTTACCTGGTGATCCTGCCAGTAACCCACTTCCAGTCTTAGGGTGACAACGCTCACTTACTGTGCTGACTTTTGGGAGGAGTTATGCAAATATCTAAATGCCTAGATGGGCGACTTGGCAGGTCGTATTTGTATGCACCCCCCCCCTGGGTGACACTGACACGATGCTGAGCCTCCATGATTGAAAAAACAGAAATCCAATTAATTAAAAGGGGCGGGGCCAGAGACCACCAGGATGGGGGAGGAAAGAGCTGAACAGTTACAAAAGAGAAAAAAAATCCATGAAACTTTAACATTTTTTATTAAAAAACAGATGATAGCAGCGACACGGATTGTACAGAACAGACACCTTTTGAGGATTACATGGATGTATGGTGCAGGGGGGTGGGGGGCGGGGCTTATTCCAGCTCTTTATACCGCTCCAGGATCAGCCGCTTCATGTTCTCCCGGTACGATTCTCCTGCTGGCTTCGGACTGCCTGAAGACTTGAGACGCTTCCTCTCACTTTTGTCACCCAAAAGTTCACTGCAACACAAAACACAGCGGATGTCACACAGGAGACGAGGCGACACGGGACTGGCAGAGGAGACAGAGAAGGGAGGGGAGGCGACACGGGACTGGCAGAGGAGACAGAGAAGGGAGGGGAGGCGACACGGGACTGGCAGAGGAGACAGAGAAGGGAGGGGAGGCGACACGGGACTGGCAGAGGAGACAGAGAAGGGAGGGGAGGCGACACGGGACTGGCAGAGGAGACAGAGAAGGGAGGGGAGGCGACACGGGACTGGCAGAGGAGACAGAGAAGGGAGGGGAGGCGACACGGGACTGGCAGAGGAGACAGAGAAGGGAGGGGAGGCGACACGGGACTGGCAGAGGAGACAGAGAAGGGAGGGGAGGCGACACGGGACTGGCAGAGGAGACAGAGAAGGGAGGCGAGGCGACACGGGACTGGCAGAGGAGACAGAGAAGGGAGGGGAGGCGACACGGGACTGGCAGAGGAGACAGAGAAGGGAGGGGAGGCGACACGGGACTGGCAGAGGAGACAGAGAAGGGAGGGGAGGCGACACGGGACTGGCAGAGGAGACAGAGAAGGGAGGCGAGGCGACACGGGACTGGCAGAGGAGACAGAGAAGGGAGGCGACACGGGACTGGCAGAGGAGACAGAGAAGGGAGGCGACACGGGACTGGCAGAGGAGACAGAGAAGGGAGGCGACACGGGACTGGCAGAGGAGACAGAGAAGGGAGGCGACACGGGACTGGCAGAGGAGACAGAGGGGAGGCGACACGGGACTGGCAGAGGAGACAGAGGGGAGGCGACACGGGACTGGCAGAGGAGACACAGAGGGGAGGCGACACGGGACTGGCAGAGGAGACAGAAGGGAGGCGACACGGGACTGGCAGAGGAGACAGAGAAGGGAGGCGACACGGGACTGGCAGAGGAGACAGAGAAGGGAGGCGACACGGGACTGGCAGAGGAGACAGAGAAGGGAGGCGACACGGGACTGGCAGAGGAGACAGAGAAGGGAGGCGACACGGGACTGGCAGAGGAGACAGAGAAGGGAGGCGACACGGGACTGGCAGAGGAGACAGAGAAGGGAGGCGACACGGGACTGGCAGAGGAGACAGAGGGGAGGCGACACGGGACTGGCAGAGGAGACACAGAGGGGAGGCGACACGGGACTGGCAGAGGCAAAGAGAGGAGGCGACACGGGAATGGCAGGCGAGAGAGTGGAGGTGACAAAGGATGGGCAGAGAACAGAGATGAAGCGACAAAGGATGGGAAGAGAACAGAGAGGAGGCGACATGGGACTGGCAGAGGACAGAGTGGAGGTGACGAAGGATGGGCAGAGAACAGAGATGAGGTGGCATGAACAGAATTTCACATACTACAATGGGGGGGTTTTCACACAACTGTGAGCAACAATTGGGAGCTGGTTGCCTCAGCGGGAGGGTAGTAAAGAAAACCTGCCATGTATCACTGCTCACCTCCTGAAAATGCCAGTCAGCTGGCTGTGGGTGGCTTATGAATCACAGACCTAAAACAATCCCTTCTCTTGTTCCAGGTCAGTGACTCAACTGGACAGCCAAGCAATTAGCATTTTCAGACTGAGAAGACTGCAATGGAAGCCTACATCTGTCATGTATGAGAGATCCCCTTTAAATACGGCCCCAGAGATATTGTAGACTCCAGAAATACAAGCAGCGGAGATCTGCCACGCACGGGGCCGAAGATGCCCGTCTGCCGAGTCATCTGATCTGCCCGTGTATTTAGCCCTGGTCTGTACAATCTGCGTTGGCTCTTTTAGCTTTGGTGATCTTTTATAGTGTGTGGCTTTACCCGTGTTGGCCGTACAGCGAGTGTGAATGACGGAGAAACAAACGCACAGTAACAATCCGCTGCTGGCGGTCATACGGCTGTCCTGGATCTCTAGGACCTCCAGACACACAAAAACCTCAGAACCTAAACACTTATTTCTAGGCCTCCATACAATCTCATTTTACCTCTTTGCTCCCTGCCACACATATGCGTGCCACACACCGATATAAAAAAAAAGTGTGATAGTTCAGGGATGCCCCCCCTCCACCAAAACACTCTGGTTAGCCAATGGCTGAGTGCACCAATCGGGAGCCAGTCAGCTGCTGGTTTTCCAGCTTGCTTGTCCGACACAAGCCAACCAAATCCCCCGTCTTCTGTCAGACCGACTCCCGTACACATCGGCCGTTTTTTTTTTATTGAACCGCCCGATGTTGCCCGACATTCGGCCCGTGTGCACTAGGCTTAAGGCTGTACTTCTTGTGCAATGGACCCTCAGTTTTACAAGTCAGAATAATCTAGTTAAAGCGGAGCTCCACCCAAAAGGGGGAGCTCTGCTTTGCTGCCTCCTCCCCACTTTTCGGGCGAGTGGGTACCTGGTTTTGACAGGTACCCGCTCCCACCTAAGCTGGCCACAGTGAACATAGTCGGAAGTTTAGCCCCCCCCTCTTCTCCTTCCCCCGCCGCCTGGCCATTCACAAAGCGCAGCGTGCATGCGCAGTAGGGAACCGGCTGTGAAGTCGCAAGGCTACACTTAAGGGTCCTTTCACATGGAGCGGACCGTTTCTGTGTCCGCCAAAGCTCAGCGGGGATTCCCGCTGAGCTGTCGGCGGATAGGGCGGTCCCCGCACACAGTGCAGAGACCGCCCTGTCTCTGCTCCGCTCTCCCCTATGGGGGATCGAATGCAGACGGACCGTCTCTCCGTCTGCATCCGATCCGTTCCGCCGAACGGAAGAAAAATAGGGTTTCTTCCGTTCGCAAAAGCGGATCCCGACGGACGCGGACGCTAGCGGATGCTCCATCCGCTAACGGACGCGATCCCATAGGGATTCATTACAAGTCCGTTAACGGACTTGTAATGAACGGACGAACGGTGCGCTAATGTGAAAGGACCCTAAGGCTTACCTTAACCGAGATGGTGGTTGAACCGAGTGTCGATAGAAAGAAAGAAAAAGAAAAAGAAAGAAAAAGAAAAAGAAAGAAAAAGAAAGAAAAAACCTGCCCCCCCCCCTACTCGCACTACCGTAAACCGCCCGCTCACCCTAGCCCCCCCCCCCCCCCCCCCGCCAGGGGGGAAGGTGGCGATCAGTAGGCCTTACCTAAGGCTGCTCATCACTACAGCTCGTCGTGGGAAGTGCCGGGCCCTTTGTTTCTCCTTCTGGCCAAACAGGAAGCTGGTCCCGATACCCAATTGGCCGGGAGGAGAAGCAGGAAGACATTAGCCAATATTAATTTGCTATTGTAACCCAGCTGGGTGGGCTCAGGACGCACTGCTCTGCGCCCCGAACCCACCCTTTTTTTAAGCCAATAAGAGCTTCCGACTCTAATCGCATGCTTAAAAAAAAAAAAAAAATCCCACTCAAGTCCATGCGTCCGGCGCCCTGCACGTAGAATAATGGTGCAGCAGGTACAGTATTTGTAGCTGCTGACTTATTTTTTTTCTGAAGGAGCCTGGAGCTCCGCTTTAATGTCATTGCATGGTTCTCGATGTACTGCTTCTTCCATGTACACAGTAGAAAACTAATATTCTTGTAAAACTCTCAGGGTTCAAGACTAGGCCCCGCCCTGGAGGTACAGTATACTATATACATGTCCCAAAGCAGAACCTAGACACAGAGCAGATAAAGTTCTTTATCTCAGCAAGGAGCATCAATGTGGGTCCCATGACTTCCAATGATGGAACACAATATAATTGAGCATCTCTCTCATACATGGACAACCCTCAGACCTCAAGCCATGGAGGAACCACAGGATCCAGGCTCTGGCTGACTAGATGCACTATATTGTCAAAAGTATTGGGACACCTGCCTTTACACACATGAACGTTAATGGTATCCCAGTCTTAGCCCATAGAGGTCAATATTGAGTTGGCCCCGCCCTTTGCAGCTATAACAGCTTCAACTCTTCTGGGAAGGCCGTCCACAAGGTTTAGGAGTGTTATAGCTGCAAAGGGCAGGGCCAACTCAATATTGAACCCTACGGACTGGGATGCCATTAAAAGATCATGTGCGTGTAAAGGCAGGCATCCCAATACTTTTGGGAATATAGTGCACATTGGGACCCCTCAGCAGTAGCAGGGCCCACACCTTGTACAGTGCAAACTATGGGTGAGAGAATTTACCTTCTGGTATCTTCACCCTTTGCTTTCCTTTTCTCAAAAGTGCAGACCTCGAGGTCCAGGCCTTCATCTGCCTCCTGCTGAGAGTAAAATAACATGACAGGTCTCCGCCATATGGCTGCAGATACACAGCAGGAATTCTTTTTTGTTGGGGTGGGGGGGGGGGGGGGGGGGGAGAGGAGAGAACATGCAGGAGGCAGACAGAATGGTAAATGGTGATTATAATGCGCAAACCAAGCAGTTCAGATCAGGGCCTTGCACACGGTGCAGTATGGGTCAATTGGCACATAGCGTACATACACCAGGCACTACAGGTGGGTCACGGGCAGTGTGCATGCACCAGGCACTACAGGTGGGTCACGGGCAGTGTGCATACTACAGGTGGGTCACGGGCAGTGTGCATACACCAGGCAGTAGAGGAGGGTGACGGGCAGTGTGCATACACCAGGCACTACAGGTGGGTGACGGGCAGTGTGCATACACCAGGCACTACAGGTGGGTCACGGGCAGTGTGCATACACCAGGCACTACAGGTGGGTCACGGGCAGTGTGCACTACAGGTGGGTCACGGGCAGTGTGCATGCACCAGGCACTACAGGTGGGTCACAGGCAGTGTGCATGCACCAGGCACTACAGGTGGGTCACGGGCAGTGTGCACTACAGGTGGGTCACGGGCAGTGTGCATGCACCAGGCACTACAGGTGGGTCACAGGCAGTGTGCATGCACCAGGCACTACAGGTGGGTCACGGGCAGTGTGCATGCACCAGGGCACTACAGGTGGGTCACGGGCAGTGTGCATGCACCAGGCACTACAGGTGGGTCACGGGCAGTGTGCATACACCAGGGCACTACAGGTGGGTCACGGGCAGTGTGCATACACCAGGGCACTACAGGTGGGTCACGGGCAGTGTGCATACGCCAGGCACTACAGGTGGGTCACGGGCAGTGTGCATACACCAGGCACTACAGGTGGGTCACGGGCAGTGTGCATACACCAGGCACTACAGGTGGGTCACGGGCAGTGTGCATACACCAGGCACTACAGGTGGGTCACGGGCAGTGTGCATACACCAGGCACTACAGGTGGGTGGGTCACGGGCAGTGTGCATACACCAGGCACTACAGGTGGGTCACGGGCAGTGTGCATACACCAGGCACTACAGGTGGGTCACGGGCAGTGTGCATACACCAGGCACTACAGGTGGGTCACGGGCAGTGTGCATACACCAGGCACTACAGGTGGGTCACGGGCAGTGTGCATACACCAGGCACTACAGGTGGGTCACGGGCAGTGTGCATACACCAGGCAGTAGAGGTGTGTGCGGTGTAGTGTGCATGCACCAGGCACTACAGGTGGGTCACGGGCAGTGTGCATACACCAGGGCACTACAGGTGGGTCACGGGCAGTGTGCATACACCAGGGCACTACAGGTGGGTCACGGGCAGTGTGCATACACCAGGGCACTACAGGTGGGTCACGGGCAGTGTGCATACACCAGGCACTACAGGTGGGTGATGGGCAGTGTACATACACCAGGCACTACAGGTGGTGATGGGCAGTGCGCATACACCAGGCAGTAGAGGTGGGTGCGGTGTAGTGTGCATACACCAGGCCGTAAAGGTGGGTGATGGGCAGTGTACATACACCAGGCACTATAGATGAATGGAGATGCGTACAGAATACACGTGTACAGAACATGCAGCACAGTGCAGACATAAGAGCAGAACTCTGAGCGGGCAGCGGCATTGTCCGCCATGCTTTTTGTATTATCGCACCTGTTGGGCTCCCTCTTCCTCTCTCTCCAGCATCTCCAGCTCTTTTTTGGCCTGCAGCAACCTCCGCTGGATGCATTGATTCTCCTGCCAATAACATCCACATTCAGTCTCTTGAACCTCAGTACACACCTTCCCTGCCCTGGAGCCCTCACCCGCTTTTCTTCTCACCCCTCCCTGAAGAAACGTGTACCCCCTGCCCTGGAGCCCTCACCCCTCCCTGAAGAAACGTGTACCCCCACCCCTGGAGCCCTCACCCGCTTCTCACCCCTCCCTGAAGAAACGTGTACCCCCAGCCCTGGAGCCCTCACCCCTCCCTGAAGACACGTGTGTACCCCCACCCCTGGAGCCCTCACCCCTCTCAGAAGACACATGTGTACCCCCAGCCCTGGAGCCCTCACCCGCTTCTCACCCCTCCCAGAAGACACATGTGTACCCCCAGCCCTGGAGCCTTCACCCGCTTCTCACCCCTACCAGAAGACACATGTGTACCCCCACCCCTGGAGCCCTCACCCGCTTCTCACCCCTCCCAGAAGACACATGTGTACCCCCACCCCTGGAGCCCTCACCCGCTTCTCACCCCTCCCTGAAGAAATATGTGTACCCCCACCCCTGGAGCCCTCACCCACTTCTCACCCCTCCCTGAAGACACATGTGTACCCCCACCCCTGGAGCCCTCACCCGCTTCTCACCCCTCCCTGAAGACACATGTGTACCCCCACCCCTGGAGCCCTAATCGGCTTCTCACCCCTCCCTGAAGACACACGTGTACCCCCACCCCTGGAGCCCACACCCGCTTCTCACCCCTCCCAGAAGACACGTGTACCCTCACCCGCTTCTCACCCCTCCCTGAAGAAACCTGTGTACCCCCACCCCTGGAGCCCTCACCCGCTTCTCACCCCTCCCTGAAGAAACGTGTACCCCCACCCCTGGAGGCAACACCCGCTTCTCACCCCTCCCAGAAGACACATGTGTACCCCCACCCCTGGAGCCCTCACCCGCTTCTCACCCCTCCCTGAAGACACATGTGTACCCCCACCCCTGGAGCCCTAATCGGCTTCTCACCCCTCCCAGAAGACACATGTGTACCCCCACCCCTGCAGCCCTCACCCGCTTCTCACCCCTCCCTGAAGACACATGTGTACCCCCACCCCTGGAGCCCTCACCCGCTTCTCACCCCTCCCTGAAGACACATGTGTACCCCCACCCCTGGAGCCCACACCCGCTTCTCACCCCTCCCAGAAGACACATGTGTACCCCCACCACTGGAGCCCTCACCCCCTTCTCACCCCTCCCAGAAGACACATGTGTACCCCCACCCCTGGAGCCCTCACCCGCTTCTCACCCCTCCCTGAAGAAACATGTGTACCCCCACCCGCTTCTCACCCCACCCTGAAGAAACATGTGTATTTATACAGACACCTACAGGTCTGCAGCTCTCATTGGCCCTCTTATGACTTATTACCCCCCTCCTGGCAAACTCACAAGAGTAAGAGAGCTGTGCATGATGTCATAAGCCTAGGCCAGTGATGGAGAACCTTGGCACCCCAGATGTTTTGGAACTACATTTCCCATGATGCTCAGGCACTCTGCAGTGGAGATGAGCATCATGGGAAATGTCGTTTCAAAACATTTGCGGTGCCAAGGTTCACCATCACTGACCAGACAAGAAACAGGAAGTGGGCTGTACAAGGTATTTACTGGCAGAAAAAAAAGGTTCAGTTTTAAGGCGTACATCTGATGTCATCCTGTACAATGCAGGGCCATCAGTCCAGCATTTTATTACAGGAGGATGCAGAAGGCCCCACCCACATTACGAAGAGTCAACAAAAGGAGAGCACAGGCGGTAGCAAGAAAGCAAAGTCATAAGTGTCCGATGCAATGTCGCAGTCCTGCTAAAAATCACAGATCACTGCCATTACTTAAAAAAAAAAAAAAAAAAAAAAAAAACCATAGATCTATCCCCTATTTTGTAGGCGCTGTAACTTTTGCGTAAACCTATCAAACGCTTATTGCAATTTTTTTTACCAAAAATATGTCGAAGAATACGTATCGGCCTAAACTGATGCAGAAATTTGTTTTAAACCCAAAAAATTGTGATTATAGCAAGAAAAAAAAAATGTATATATATATATATTTTTTAACTACTTGCCGACCAGCCGCCGCAGTTATACGGCAGCAGGTCGGGTCCCCTGCGCGAGGTCACGTAGATCTACGCCACCTCGCGAAGCGCCCCCCGCTCGCCCCTGGTGCGATCACCGCCGGGCACCCGCGATCGCTCCTTACAGCTCCCGGTCCGGTCAGGGGGAGAAATGACTGATCGCATGCTGAACAGCGATCAGTCATTTCCCCATGTCAGTCCCACCCCCCCTCAGTTAGAAGACACCCAGGGAACATACTTAACCCCTTCCCCGCCCCCTAGTGTTAACCCCTTCCCTGCCAGTGGCATTTTTATAGTAATCCAATGCATTTTTATAACACCGATCGCTATAAAAATGCCAATGGTCCCAAAAATGTGTCAAAAGTGTCCGCCATAATGTCGCAGTACCGATAAAAATTGCTGATCGCCGCCATTACTAGTAAAAAAAAAAATTAATAAAAATGCCATAAAACTACCCCCTATTTTGTAGATGCTATAACTTTTGCGCAAACCAAACGCTTATTGCAATTTCTTTTTTACGAAAAATATGTAGAAGAATACGCATTTTTTTTTAATATATTTTTGGGGGATATTTATTAAAGCAAAACATATTCTATTTTTTTCAAAATTGTCGCTCTATTTTTGTTTATAGCGCAAAAACTAAAAACCCGCAGAGGTGATCAAATACCACCAAAAGAAAGCTCTATTTGTGGGGTACAATTGTCAGTTGAAGTGATGCAGTGCAGTATCGCAAAAAATAAATACAAAAAAAGGCCCGGTCATTAAAGGGGCAAATGCTTATGGGGCTGAACTGGTTAAAGAGGCCGAATCACAGGGGAGTGTGCATGTATTATAGAGATGTACTGACGGTAGTATTACAGTGCCTTGAAAAAGTATTCATACCCCTTGAAATTTTCCACATTTTCTCATGTTATTATTTCTCATTGTCCATATTATTTCTCATGGTCCATCACATAAAATCCCAATAAAATACATTTAAGTTTTTTGGTTGTAATATGAAAAAAATTTGGAAAATTTCAGGGGGTATGAATACTTTTTCAAAGCAGTGTAATGGCCATAATAAATACACTTTAAAGAAGGGGACAGGATCGCATGGAGCACTGGTGAGACCCAGGCTGCACAGCCCCCCCCCCCCCCCCCCCCCCCAATGAGGCGACAGGCAGAACTCCCAGCAGCCCTCTCAACCGTCTACACCCCCCCGCCCCAGGTGACAGGCTGCACCCCCACCCTGAGAATGGGTAACACATAAGACAAAGACGGCTGACCCGGACTGACACTCACCTCTTGCTCTCTCTGCTGCAGGTACGCAAGCTGCTTCTGAGACTTCCTCATCTTCTCCTGAATTGCAATATTTTTCTGTCGGAAAAAAACAAACAGATTGCAGTCAGTAAACGGAAGATTTAGGCGCCCCGCGGTACAAGGGCGGCCAGTGGTGGGTAGCTGTCCCATGGTAAGATGAGGGCCAATACACAGGACAGACTTTAACCCCTCGCGGACCGCCCCACCGACACCCACAAGGCGGATCTAGAGAGGACACCAGTCCTGTGGATGGGTGGCCAAGTGCTGCCCTGGTACGTCACTGCCCGCTTCCGGGTTCAGGGCGTGCCCGAGTTTGTCAGCAAGTCCCGACCAATGACTGATGGCTGGAACCTGCTGATCGGCTGTGTCCAATCACAGCCCAGAACCCTGTGCCGACAAGCAACACAGAGCTCTGTACAGAGGGAACGATCTCTCTGTTTCTTATCCCTGCAAATCAGGGATAAGAAACAGATCTACAAGTAAAAGCAGTAAAAACTTTACACATAATCTACTTTGTTAGGAACACGTTTAACCCCTTGATCATCCTACACAGGGCCGATCTGCTCTATAGGCTCACTATGCAAGGCGCTTAGGGCCCTGCAAAGCTGCGAAGGGCCCCCCAAATTAATAGAGGCCCCGCCTGGTGAGAAGTCATTTTCGCCCCCTCACCCCACTTCTCAACTCGCTGGCTGCATGGGAGGGGAAGAGGTAAGAAGTCCCCCGCTTCTCAATTTAATGTAAGATGTCATTTCCGACAGCAGAACACCCCCTCCCCACACTTCTCAACTTTCTTTAATGTGACATGCCACTGTCGTCAGCGCCCCCCCTGATTCTCATTTTTAATGTGCCATGTCATTTTGCTTAGGGCCCCAGGGAGGTCAGGATCGGCACTGATCCTACATGTCAACTCCTTCCCAGCCAGTGTCATTAGTACAGTGACAGTGTATAGTATTAGCCCTGATAACTGTATGGGTGTCACAGTGGATGTCAGCCCCCCCCCAGTGTCAGTTTGCATTATTGTGGTTCCAATATATAAGTTGCTGATCGACGCCATTAGTAGCATTTAAAAACAAATCCTGTATAAATCCTTTGCGCTATAACTTATGCAAACCAATCAATATACACTTATTGGGTTGTTTTTACTGTGTAAATGTCACTGGCAGGAAAGGGGTTAAATGTGTTCCCTAGGGAGGGATTCTAACTGTAGGGGGAGGAGACTCACAAGGGGAGGAGACCGATCGGTGTTCCTCTGTACTGGGAACATACCATCAGTCTCCTCTCCCCTGACAGGAGGTGAATCTTGTGTTTACACACACAGATCCACGTCCCTGCTGCGCGACAGGCAATCGCGGGTGACCGGCGGACATCGCAGCCGCCGGGCACGCGCAGTGGCTCCCAAGTGACGCGGCGCGCCCCCTAGAGGCCCGGGAAGCCGAGGACGTCCTATGACGGCCGCCCTGGAGGGACGGAGTGTTCCTGCACCCGTCATAGGTCTATAGCTGGGTAGGGAAGTGCTTAATACTAGGAAAGGACTGTGAATATGTTAAAAAAAAATGTTTCTCGGGGTGGAGCTCCGCTTTAAGCATTATTATTATTGTTTACATTTATGTGGGAAGAATTACCTTGTGCAGGTCTGAGAGGTTCTTGTGCTTCATCAGGGTATCCTTACTGGGGAATTGCCTACGACACAACAAGCACACCAACTTCTTCCAGTCGATCAGCTTGTCGTAATCGGTGATGCTGGAGGTAGCGGGGGCGGGGAGCTTAGGCTGAGGTTTAGGTATCGGTGCAGGTTTCAGTATCGGTTTCAGTATCGGTTTCGGTGCAGGTTTAGGTATCGGTTTCGGTACGGGGAAAACGATTGGTTTAGGCACTAGTTTGGCAACAGGCGGTGGAGGTGGGGAGGCGGGCTTCTTCTTCTGTAATTGGGGCAGTATCACTTTAGCGCTCTCCTCCTCTTCTTCTTCCTCCTCCTCCTCATCGCTGTCCTCCACATACGCCCCAAGCAGCCCCAGCAGAGGGTTCACTATTGGCTGTATAGATTAAAGAAAAGAGGCGAGACGCCCAGGAATGAGATAAATTAGCGTAGAGATAAAATATCGACCTGAAAATTGACACTG
This sequence comes from Rana temporaria, assembly GCF_905171775.1. Taxonomy (NCBI): domain Eukaryota; kingdom Metazoa; phylum Chordata; class Amphibia; order Anura; family Ranidae; genus Rana; species Rana temporaria. Next base: position 6,562,400 of record NC_053495.1, on the reverse strand, counting down.
CTAGTACAAGGCCACACGTTGGATCGCACCTCACCCTATTGGGGGAGATTTACTAAAACTGGAGAGTGCGGAATCTGGTGCAGCTGTGCACGGGAGCCAATCAGCTTCTAACCTCAGCATTGACAAAAAAAAAAAAAAAAAAACGGAAGCCGATTGGTTTCTATGCAGAGCTGCACTGGATTTTGCACTCCCCAGTTTTAGTGAATCACCTGTGTGTCCTTATCAATCAGAATCAGGTCTCTGCATTAAAACATAAAAGGCAAAAAATAAATCAAAATGAACAAAATTCGTGGTAGAAGAGGGGATCCGTGCTCGGAGAGGAGATGGGGGGGGGGGGGAATGTGTGGTAGAAGAGGGGATCCGTGCTCGGAGAGGAGATGGGGGGAGAATGTGTGGTAGAAGAGGGGATCCGTGCTCGGAGAGGAGATGGGGGGGGGGGGGGGGGATGTGTGGTAGAAGAGGGGATCCGTGCTCGGAGAGGAGATGGGGGGGGGGGGGGGGGGGGGAATGTGTGGTAGAAGAGGGGATCCGTGCTCGGAGAGGAGATGGGGGGGGGGGGGGGGGGAGAATGTGTGGTAGAAGAGGGGATCCGTGCTCGGAGAGGAGATGGGGGGGGGGGGGGGGGAATGTGTGGTAGAAGAGGGGATCCGTGCTCGGAGAGGAGATGGGGGGGGGGGGGGGGGGAGAATGTGTGGTAGAAGAGGGGATCCGTGCTCGGAGAGGAGATGGGGGGAATGTGTGGTAGAAGAGGGGATCCGTGCTCGGAGAGGAGATGGGGGGGATTTGTGCTAGAAGAGGGAATCTGTGCTCAAGGAGGAGATTGGTGGGGGATATTTGTGCTAGAAGAGGGAATCTGCGCTCAGGAGAGGAGATGGGGGGGGGGGGGGGGATATTTGTGCTAGAAGAGGGAATCTGCGCTCAGGAGAGGAGATGGGGGGGGGGGGATATTTGTGCTAGAAGAGGGAATCTGCGCTCAGGAGAGGAGATGGGGGGGGGGATATTTGTGCTAGAAGAGGGGATCTGCGCTCGGAGAGGAGATGGGGGGGGGATTCGTGGTAGAAGAGGGAATCTGTGCTCGGAGAGGAGATGGGGGGGGATTCGTGGTAGAAGAGGGAATCTGTGCTCGGAGAGGAGATGGGGGGGGATTCGTGGTAGAAGAGGGAATCTGTGCTCGGAGAGGAGATGGGGGGGGGGGGGGGGGGATTTGTGGTAGAGGAGGGAATCTGCGCTCAGGAGAGGAGATGGGGGGGGGGATATTTGTGCTAGAAGAGGGGATCTGCGCTCAGAGGAGATTGGGGGGGGGGGGGGGATTTGTGCTAGAAGAGGGAATCTGTGCTCAAGGAGGAGATGGGGGGGATTTGTGGTAGAAGAGGGAATCTGTGCTCGGAGAGGTGATGGGGGGGGGGGGCTGATTTGTGGTAGAAGAGGGGATCTGTGCTTGGAGAGGAGATGGGGGGGATTTGTGGTAGAAGAGGGAATCTATGCTCAAGGAGGAGATTGGTGGGGGGGGGGGGGGATTTGTGCTAGAAGAGGGAATCTGCGCTCAGAGAGGAGATGGGGGGGGGGGGGGAATTTGTGGTAGAAGAGGGAATCAGTGCTCAAGGAGGAGATGGGGGGGGGGGGGATATTTGTGCTAGAAGAGGGGATCTGTGCTCCGAGAGGAGGGGTGGAGATGTGTGCTAGAATAGGGGATTTGGGGGGTGGGGGGATTTGTGCGAGGGGGGGGGGGCTTGTGCTAGGAGCAGCGGCAGGACAACATGGTGTCACCCTGGTGACACCTACCCTAGTGATGCCACTGGGTCATAACCTACAAGCACACAGGGGTCACATTACCTGAGCAGGCTCTTCTTTCTTCGCCGGCACCGGGGGCGGTAACGGCCTCTTAAATGCCTCTTCCTCCTCCGTCTCCTAAATGTAAAAATCTGGGTTATACTTACAGTAAAGCAGATTAAACATTACCAGAATCTCCATCAGCGGGAACCGTCTGAGATTCTAACCATGTATGGAGGAGGCTGAATGTACAACAAGCCTGCTGGATTTTGCATGCCGCTACCAATAATCACTGTGTTCTTCCACGCGGAGATGGCTTCACCTGCCGGGAGAACCCAATGGCTCCGCGGGAGGGATTCCCATCAGCACTGTTTGTGCCCCGCAGTCTTCTGGGACACCAACAGGTCCCAGAAGACTGCATAGACCATTCACGATGCACAGTACAACCCGCGTATGCGCAGTGGGCACCGGCCAGTGAAGCCGCAAAGCTGTCACTGGGCGCCCATAGTGAAGATTCCGGGGCCGAAGACAACGGGCAAGACCGACTGGCGTGAGCACACTGCTGGATCATGGGACAGTTTTTGTTGCTGCTTTTATTTGTTCCCACAGGTGACTGGAACTCTGCATTAATGTAAAAAATATATATATATATATATATATATATATATATATATATATATATATATACACACATAATAAAAAAAAGTTTAGGTATCAGAATCCCACCCTCACTCTTCCCCCTTTTACTTACCTAAACCCTTCATTTGGTCCAGCACTGGGCACGTCTGCAACTCTCCTCCCCCTTCTGTCAATCAAAGCCAGTGATGATGGCGCAGGGGGCCAAGTCTCATTGACACAGACAGCAGGGCTCGAGAGCGAGCACGCACAAGTGCCCCCCTCACTGGCTTTGCTGGGTCACTGGGAGCCATTGGCTCCCGCTTATGTCAAAGGCAGTGATGATGGGGCAGGGGCTAAGTCCATTGACAAAGACCGTGGGCCTCGAGAGCGAGCACGCACAAGTGCCCCCCCCTCACTGGCTTTGCTGGGGCACCAGGAGCCATTGGCTATCACTTCCGTCAGTCAAAGCCAGTGATGATGGCGCGGGGGCCAAGTCTCATTGACACAGACAGCAGGGTTTGAGAGCGAGCATGCACAAGTGCCCCCATGGAAACTGGCTTCCTGTGGGTGGGGGGCACTGGATAGAGAGGAGGAGCTAGGAGCTTTGGCAGGGGACCCAAGAAGAGGAGGTTCGGGGCTGCTTTGTGCAATTTTCTTGCACAGAGCAGGCAAGTATAGACAAAAAATATTTTCCTTTACAACCAATTTAATTTGCAGAGATTGTCTCACTTCCTGTATGGCCAAAAATGTTATATATATATATATATATATAAAACATTTTTGGCCATACAGGAAGCGAGACAATCTCTGCAAATTAAATTGGTTGTAAAGGAAAATATTTTTTGTCTATTCTAGCACAAATATATATATAAAACTTTTTTTAATTAATAAAAAAAAATATTATTTTATTATCAATTTAAATAAATATATATATTTTTTATTAATTATGACAGGGATTATAATCCTCCCTTGCTCTATCCAAAATGAAAAAAAGTTTTGCCTGTAGTTCTACTTTAATCCCGCCCCCCCCTATGTGTATAACCGGCACATAATATTCCCTCCCCCCCTCAGACACAGCGAGTGACTCCCGCTCACCTCAGTGAAGCCTCTTCTGGTGCGACTCGGTTTCTCCTTTGCGTCTTTCTCAGAATCGCGGTTGGGATAATCATCCCGCTTCTGCTGCAGAGAGATAAGATGCTGTTATTGAACAGATAAGGCCAGGCACACAACCCAGACTCCAGACCTCAATCCCATAGAAAATATGTGGAGGGAGCAGAAGGTTCGAGTTACCAAAACGCCATCCCTGAACCCTTAACCACTTCCATACCGGGCACTTACGCACCTTCCTGGCCAAGCCAATTTTCAGCGCTGTCGCACTTTGAATGACAATTGCACGGTCGTGCTACACTGTACCCAAATTACATTTTTATAATTTTGTTCCCACAAATAGAGATTTCTTTTGGTGGTATTTAATCACCTCTGCGATTTTTATTTTTTGCGCAACTAAAAAAAGACCGAAATTTGATTTTTTTCTGTTAATTTTTTTTGTAAAAAAGTACGTTTTCTTCTTCAATTATGGGCACCGATATAGCGGCACTGATGGGCACCGATGAGGCGGCACTGATGGGTACTGGGCATAGATGGGCACTAAGAGGTGGCATTGCTGGGCATCATTACAGTCAGTGCCCATGTTGCCAGTCAGTGCCCATTTGTGGGCACTGATTGGCATCGATTGTATTAAATTTTTTTGTGCCCATTTTGTCTCTATTGAGCACCAGGGGGCACTCCCTGGTGGTCCAGTGTTGGCATCCGAGGGGGGGCTGCGCTGATAAACAAGATGGGAGATGCAGGGTGTCAGACTGACACCCCACATCACCGCGCGCCCCCCACGGGCGCGCGCCGGCATGTAATCCTGCAGGACGTCAATAGACGTCCAGTCAGGATTTCACAACCACTTCCCGGACGTCAATTGACTATTGACCGGGCGGGAAGTGGTTAAAGGGGTTGTAAAGGTACAATTTTTCCCCCCCTAAATAGCTTCCTTTACCTTCGTGCAGTCCTCCTTCACTTACCTCATCCTTCCATTTTGCTTTTAAATGTCCTTATTTCTTCTGAGAAATCCTCACTTCCTGTTCTTCTATCTAACTCCACACCGTAATGCGAGGCTTTCTCCCTGGTGTGGAGTGTCGTGCTCGCCCCCCTCCCTTGGACTACAGGAGAGTCAGGACGCCCACTAACACACAGCTCCTTTCTCCATCTGCAACGTAGAGAGCGTCCTGACTCTCCTGTAGCCCAAGGGAGGGGGCGAGCACGACACTCCACACCAGGGAGAAAGCCTTGCATTACTGTGTGGAGTTACAGACAGAAGAACAGGAAGTGAGGATTTCTCAGAAGAAATAAGGACATTTAAAAGCAAAATGGAAGGATGAGGTAAGTGAAGGAGGACTGCAGGGGACAAATACTCCCCCCCCCCCCCCCCCCCCCCCCCCCCCCCCTGTAGGTTCAATGCCCACTGTAGTTGTATCTTTGCACTTGACAGTTATGTCGTACATTTAAACTGAGTCTTATGACGTCATTTTGGCATCAGAGGGGCGGGGTTGGGCCGCAAAGGCTTGCACTGATTGGTGGACTGTCTGATAAATACTTTCGGATTTGTACTGCACTTTGTCACCTGCCTGATGAAGGGGCCCTGCGTGGCTCTGAAGCTTTGCTGTATGTTTACAGTGTGAATAAAGCTTTGGACCCTTTGGATGAACATTCCTCCATTTAGGAGCTTACACACAGAGTACAGGAAGGGCAGAGAGAATACCTCAGATTTGGGCTCGTTGTAGACGGAGTCTGTTAGCGGATCCACGTAACATCCGGTTTTGGGGTCAAAAATATAACTTGGACCTTCTTCAGCTGCAAAAGAAAAGATTCATGTTAATGGAGCAGGTTGTAACTAGGGTTGTCCCGATACCACTTTGAGACCGAGTACAAATACCGATACTTTTTTTTCCAAGTACTCGCCGATACCGATACTTTTTTTTAAATGTCATGTGACAGTATTTTTTTTACAATTTTTATTTTTTTTACAGTGATTTTTTGTTTTTGTGTTTTTTTTAGGGGGGGGGGGGTGGATTGCCTTTTTTTTATTTACATTTTTTTTTATTGTTAAATATTTATTACAATTTTTTTTTTTTTAATCAGCCCTGTTGGGGGTTTTTAGGAGAGATATCAGGGGTCTTAACAGAACTCTGACATCTCCCCTTTAAGACAGAGAAAGGGACTAGGGACACAGATTGCCCAGGCCCTTTCTCTGCAGCCTCAGCTGAAATGAATGGAGAGAAGCTCGGAACACGGGGGGGGGGGGGGGGGATAGGGGAAGAGCACAGCACGGAACACGGAGGGGGGGGGGGGGAGAGCACAGCACGGAACACGGAGGGGGGGGGGGGAGAGCACAGCACGGAACACAGGGGGAAAGAGCACAGCACGGAACACGGGGGGGGGATAGGGGAAGAGCACAGCACGGAACACGGAGGGGGGGGGGGGGAAGAGCACAGCACGGAACACGGGGGGAAAGAGCACAGCACGGAACACGGGGGGGGGGGGGGGGAAAGAGCACAGCACGGAACACGGAAGGTTTTTACCCCCCCTCTTCACGACCAAGGCACTTTTTGCTATTCAGCACTGCGCTACTTTATTTGGTAATTGCGCGGTCATGCAACACTGTACCCAAATGACGTTTAGATCATTTTTTTTTTCAGACAAAGCTTTCTTTTTGTGGAATTTCATTTCGCAGCACGATGGAAAGCTCACCTCTGAATCCCGGGTAGGCGAAGGGGGGTTTCCTCTGGCCTCTCTGTTTCCGGTTCTACATGGAGAATTGTAGAGATTAAGTCACAATTCATGAAGTCTAAATCACAATATCACACAAATCTCAGCCCCATCAATTGCCCTCACCTTGCCGGGAGATGACTTGTTGCCTTTCCAAGACTTGCGTTCAGTCCTACGAGAGGAAAAAGAAAAAATCTGGTCAGTTTAGGAGGATCTGGGCCTTGCTTTGTACACAACGCGCTTCATTTACGAGAAGAAGGGGTTAAGGGTTTCCCATTGAAGAATATGGCTAGGACTCAGGAACCTCCCTCAAAGGAGAGGAGGAGGAGGAGGAGGAGGAGGAGGAGGAGGAGGAGGAGACTCTAGTATAGTGATGGTAAACCTTGGCACCCCAGATGTTTCGGAACTACATTTCCCATGATGCTCAGGCACTCTGCAATGTAGTTGAGCATCAAGAAAACGACGGGGACGCCACCCCCGACAAGAAAACGACGGGGGACGCCACCCCCGACAAGAAAACGAAGGGGGACGCCACCCCCGACAAGAAAACGACGGGGGACGCCATTCCCGACAAGAAAACGATGGGGACGCCATTCCCGACAAGAAAACGACGGGGGACGCCATTCTCCACACCCAATGACGGGGACACCCTTCCCCACACCCAATGACGGGGACACCCTTCCCCACACCCAATGACGGGGACACCCTTCCCCACACCCAATGACGGGGACACCCTTCCTCACACCCAATCACGGGGACACCCTTCCTCACACCCAATCACGGGGACACCCTTCCTCACACCCAATCACGGGACACCATCTCACGGGACACCATTCACCAATGATGTCTGTCCGACTTTAGAAAAGGTCCCTGCACTACTTTAGTCCGACTTTGATACGACCTCAATGCCACAGAGTGTAAAAGTCACTCCAGAGTTGGATGGAAACTCGTGCGACCTAGGTATGGACCAAGGATCCTTTCACGCTTGTGC